>NC_134358.1:578650856-578708356 GCF_048569485.1 Anomaloglossus baeobatrachus
GGAGGTGGATGTGGGGGGGGGGCACATACTTTCCCCCATGTTAAAGTCTATGGATGTAGATGAGGACAGAGAAGCCCCCGGTGGTGGATGTGGGGGGGGGGGGGACACATACTTTTCTCCATATTAAAGTCTATGGATGTAGATGAGGACAGAGAAGCCCCCGGAGGTGGATGTGTGTGGGCGGGGGGACACATACTTTTCTCCATATTAATGTCTATGGATGTAGATGAGGACAGAGAAGCCCCCGGAGGTGGATGTGGGGGGGGACACATACTTTCCCCCATATTAATGTCTGTGGATGTAGATGAGGACAGAGAAGCCCCCGGAGGTGGATGTGGGGGGGGGGGGCACATACTTTCCTCCATATTAATGTCTATGGATGTAGATGAGGACAGAGAAGCCCCCGGAGGTGGATGTGTGGGGGGCACATACTTTTCTCCATATTATTGTCTATGGATGTAGATGAGGACAGAGAAGCCCCCGGAGGTGGATGTGGGGGGGGGGGCACATACTTTCCTCCATATTACTGTCTATGGATGTAGATGAGGACAGAGAAGCCCCCGGAGGTGGATGTGTGGGGGGCACATACTTTTCTCCATATTATTGTCTATGGATGTAGATGAGGACAGAGAAGCCCCCGGAGGTGGATGTGGGGGGGGGGGCACATACTTTCCTCCATATTAAAGTCTATGGATGCAGATGAGGACAGAGAAGCCCCCGGAGGTGGATGTGGGGGGGGGCACATACTTTTCTCCATATTACTGTCTATGGATGTAGATGAGGACAGAGAAGCCCCCAGAGGTGGATGTGGGGGGGGGGGCACATACTTTTCTCCATAATATTGTCTATGGATGTAGATGAGGACAGAGAAGCCCCCGGAGGTGGATGTGTAAGGGGGGCACATACTTTTCTCTATATTAATGTCTATGGATGTAGATAAGGACAGAGAAGCCCCCGGAGGTGGATGTGGGGGGGGGGGCACATACGTGTCTCCATATTACTGTCTATGGATGTAGATGAGGACAGAGAAGCCCCCGGAGGTGGATATGTGGGGGGGGGACACATACTTTTCTCCATATTACTGTCTATGGATGTAGATGAGGACAGAGAAGCCCCCGGAGGTGGATGTGTAAGGGGGGCACATACTTTCCTCCATATTAATGTCTATGGATGTAGATGAGGACGGAGAAGCCCCCAGAGGTGGATGTGGGAGGGGGGGCACATACTTTTCCTTATATTAATGTCTATGGATGCAGATGAGGACAGAGAAGCCCCCGAAGGTGGATGTGGGGGGGGGCACATACTTTCTCCATATTATTGTCTATGGATGTAGATGAGGACAGAGAAGACCCCGGAGGTGGATGTGGGGGGGGCACATACTTTTCTCCATATTACTGTCTATGGATGTAGATGAGGACAGAGAAGCCCCCGGAGGTGGATGTGGGGGGGGCACATACTTTTCTCCATATTACTGTCTATGGATGTAGATGAGGACAGAGAAGCCCCCGGAGGTGGATGTGGGGGGGGGCACATACTTTCCTCCATATTAATGTCTATGGATGTAGATGAGGACAGAGAAGCCCCCGGAGGTGGATGTGGGGGGGGGCACATACTTTCCTCCATATTAATGTCTATGGATGTAGATGAGGACAGAGAAGACCCCGGAGGTGGATGTGGGGGGGGGCACATACTTTCTCCATATTATTGTCTATGGATGTAGATGAGGACAGAGAAGCCCTCGGAGGTGGATGTGGGGGGGGGGGACACATACTTTCCTCCATATTAATGCCTATGGATGTAGATGAGGACGGAGAAGACCCCGGAGGTGGATGTGGGGGGCACATACTTTTCTCCATATTACTGTCTATGGATGTAGATGAGGACAGAGAAGACCCCGGAGGTGGATGTGGGGGGGGCACATACATTTCTCCATATTATTGTCTATGGATGTAGATGAGGACAGAGAAGCCCCCGGGGGTGGATGTGGGGGGGGCACATACTTTCCTCCATATTAATGTCTATGGATGTAGATGAGGACAGAGAAGCCCCCGGAGGTGGATGTGGGGGGGGCACATACTTTTCTCCATATTAATGTCTATGGATGTAGATGAGGACAGAGAAGCCCCCGGAGGTGGATGTGGGGGGGGCACATACTTTTCTCCATATTAATGTCTATGGATGTAGATGAGGACAGAGAAGCCCCCGGGGGTGGATGTGGGGGGCACATACTTTTCTCCATATTAATGTCTATGGATGTAGATGAGGACAGAGAAGCCCCCGGAGGTGGATGTGGGGGGGGCACATACTTTTCTCCATATTAATGTCTATGGATGTAGATGAGGACAGAGAAGCCCCCGGAGGTGGATGTGGGGGGCACATACTTTTCTCCATATTAATGTCTATGGATGTAGATGAGGACGGAGAAGCCCCCGGAGGTGGATGTGGGGGTACACATACTTTCCTCCATATTACTGTCTATGGATGTAGATGAGGACAGAGAAGCCCCCGGAGGTGGATGTGGGGGGTCACATACATTTCTCCATATTACTGTCTATGGATGTAGATGAGGACAGAGAAGCCCCCGGATGTGGATGTGGGGGGGGGGCACATATTTTCCTCCATATTATTGTCTATGGATGTAGATGAGGACAGAGAAGACCCCGGAGGTGGATGTGGGGGGGGCACATACATTTCTCCATATTACTGTCTATGGATGTAGATGAGGACAGAGAAGCCCCCGGAGGTGGATGTGTGGGGGGGGCACATACATTTCTCCATATTACTGTCTATGGATGTAGATGAGGACAGAGAAGCCCCCGGAGGTGGATGTGGGGGGGGGGGGGCACATACATTTCTCCATATTACTGTCTATGGATGTAGATGAGGACAGAGAAGCCCCCGGAGGTGGATATGTGGGGGGGGCACATACTTTTCTCCATATTACTGTCTATGGATGTAGATGAGGACAGAGAAGCCCCCGGAGGTGGATGTGGGGGGGGGGGCACATACATTTCTCCATATTATTGTCTATGGATGTAGATGAGGACAGAGAAGCCCCCGGGGGTGGATGTGGGGGGGGCACATACTTTCCTCCATATTAATGTCTATGGATGTAGATGAGGACAGAGAAGCCCCCGGAGGTGGATGTGGGGGGGGGGGGGGGGGCACATACTTTTCTCCATATTAATGTCTATGGATGTAGATGAGGACGGAGAAGCCCCCGGAGGTGGATGTGGGGGGGGGGCACATACTTTCCTCCATATTATTGTCTATGGATGTAGATGAGGACAGAGAAGACCCCGGAGGTGGATGTGGGGGGGCACATACATTTCTCCATATTATTGTCTATGGATGTAGATGAGGACAGAGAAGCCCCCGGAGGTGGATGTGGGGGGGGGGGCACATACATTTCTCCATATTATTGTCTATGGATGTAGATGAGGACAGAGAAGCCCCCGGAGGTGGATGTGGGGGGGGGGGGGGGGGGCACATACTTTTCTCCATATTAATGTCTATGGATGTAGATGAGGACAGAGAAGCCCCCGGGGGTGGATGTGGGGGGGGGCACATACTTTCCTCCATATTAATGTCTATGGATGTAGATGAGGACAGAGAAGCCCCCGGAGGTGGATGTGGGGGGGGCACATACTTTTCTCCATATTAATGTCTATGGATGTAGATGAGGACAGAGAAGCCCCCGGAGGTGGATGTGTGGGGGGGGGGGCACATACTTTTCTCCATATTAATGTCTATGGATGTAGATGAGGACAGAGAAGCCCCCGGGGGTGGATGTGGGGGGCACATACTTTTCTCCATATTAATGTCTATGGATGTAGATGAGGACAGAGAGGCCCCCGGAGGTGGATGTGGGGGGGGGGGGGCACATGCTTTCTTTCATACTACGGTCTATGGATGTAGATGAGGACAGAGAAGCCCCCGGGGGTGGATGTGGGGGGCACATACTTTTCTCCATATTAATGTCTATGGATGTAGATGAGGACAGAGAAGCCCCCGGAGGTGGATGCGGGGGGGGCACATACTGTTCTCCATATTAATGTCTATGGATGTAGATGAGGACAGAGAAGCCCCCGGAGGTGGATGTGGGGGGGGGGGGGGCACATACTTTCTCCATATTATTGTCTATGGATGTAGATGAGGACAGAGAAGCCCTCGGAGGTGGATGTGGGGGGGGGGGGGACACATACTTTTCTCCATATTACTGTCTATGGATGTAGATGAGGACAGAGAAGCCCTCGGAGGTGGATGTGGGGGGGGGGGGGCACATACTTTCCTCCATATTAATGCCTATGGATGTAGATGAGGACGGAGAAGACCCCGGAGGTGGATGTGGGGGGGCACATACTTTTCTCCATATTAATGTCTATGGATGTAGATGAGGACGGAGAAGCCCCCGGAGGTGGATGTGTGGGGGTGTACATACTTTCCTCCATATTAATGTCTATGGATGTAGATGAGGACAGAGAAGCCCCCGGGGGTGGATGTGGTGGGGGGCACATACTTTTTCCATATTATTGTCTATGGATGTAGATGAGGACAGAGAAGCCCCCGGAGGTGGATGTGTGGGGGGGGGGCACATACTTTTCTCCATATTAATGTCTATGGATGTAGATGGGGACAGAGAAGCCCCCGGAGGTGGATATGGGGGGGGGGGGGGCACATACTTTCCTCCATATTACTGTCTATGGATGTAGATGAGGACAGAGAAGCCCCCGGAGGTGGATGTGGGGGGGGGCACATACTTTTCTCCATATTAATGTCTATGGATGTAGATGAGGACAGAGAAGCCCCCGGAGGTGGATGTGGGGGGGCACATACTGTTCTCCATATTAATGTCTATGGATGTAGATGAGGACAGAGAAGCCCCCGGGGGTGGATGTGGGGGGCACATACTTTTCTCCATATTAATGTCTATGGATGTAGATGAGGACAGAGAGGCCCCCGGAGGTGGATGTGGGGTGCACATACTGTTCTCCATATTAATGTCTATGGATGTAGATGAGGACAGAGAAGACCCCGGAGGTGGATGTGGGGGGGGGGGGGGGCACATACTTTCTCCATATTATTGTCTATGGATGTAGATGAGGACAGAGAAGCCCCCGGAGGTGGATGTGGGGGGGGGGGGGGCACATACTTTCTCCATATTATTGTCTATGGATGTAGATGAGGACAGAGAAGCCCTCGGAGGTGGATGTGGGGGGGGGGGGACACATACTTTTCTCCATATTACTGTCTATGGATGTAGATGAGGACAGAGAAGCCCTCGGAGGTGGATGTGGGGGGGGGGCACATACTTTCCTCCATATTAATGCCTATGGATGTAGATGAGGACGGAGAAGACCCCGGAGGTGGATGTGGGGGGGCACATACTTTTCTCCATATTAATGTCTATGGATGTAGATGAGGACGGAGAAGCCCCCGGAGGTGGATGTGTGGGGGTGTACATACTTTCCTCCATATTAATGTCTATGGATGTAGATGAGGACAGAGAAGCCCCCGGGGGTGGATGTGGTGGGGGGGGGGCACATACTTTCCTCCATATTAATGTCTATGGATGTAGATAAGGACAGAGAAGCCCCCGGAGGTGGATGTGGGGGGGGCACATACTTTTCTCCATATTAATGTCTATGGATGTAGATGAGGACAGAGAAGCCCCCGGGGGTGGATGTGGTGGGGGGGGCACATACTTTCCTCCATATTAATGTCTATGGATGTAGATAAGGACAGAGAAGCCCCCGGAGGTGGATGTGGGGGGGGCACATACTTTTCTCCATATTAATGTCTATGGATGTAGATGAGGACAGAGAAGCCCCCGGAGGTGGATGTGGGGGGGGGGCACATACTTTTCTCCATATTAATGTCTATGGATGTAGATGAGGACAGAGAAGCCCCCGGAGGAGGATGTGGGGGGGGGGCACATACTTTCCTCCATATTAAAGTCTATGGATGTAGATGAGGACGGAGAAGACCCCGGAGGTGGATGTGGGGGGGGGGCACATACTTTCCTCCATATTAATGTCTATGGATGCAGATGAGGACAGAGAAGCCCCCGGAGGTGGATGTGGGGGGGGGCACATACTTTCCTCCATATTAATGTCTATGGATGTAGATGAGGACAGAGAAGCCCCAGGAGGTGGATGTGGGGGGGGGGGGGCACATACTTTTCTCCATATTAATGTCTATGGATGTAGATGAGGACAGAGAAGCCCCCGGAGGTGGATGTGGGGGGGGGCACATACTTTTCTCCATATTACTGTCTATGGATGTAGATGAGGACAGAGAAGCCCCCAGAGGTGGATGTGGGGGGGGGGGGCACATACTTTTCTCCATATTATTGTCTATGGATGTAGATGAGGACAGAGAAGCCCCCGGAGGTGGATGTGTAAGGGGGGCACATACTTTTCTCTATATTAATGTCTATGGATGTAGATAAGGACAGAGAAGCCCCCGGAGGTGGATGTGGGGGGGTGTACATACTTTTCCTTATATTAATGTCTATGGATGCAGATGAGGACAGAGAAGCCCCCGGAGGTGGATGTGGGGGGGGGGGGCACATACTTTCTCCATATTATTGTCTATGGATGTAGATGAGGACAGAGAAGACCCCGGAGGTGGATGTGGGGGGGGGGGGGGCACATACGTGTCTCCATATTATTGTCTATGGATGTAGATAAGGACAGAGAAGCCCCCGGAGGTGGATGTGGGGGGGGGGGGGCACATACGTGTCTCCATATTACTGTCTATGGATGTAGATGAGGACAGAGAAGCCCCCGGAGGTGGATGTGTGAGGGGGGCACATACTTTTCTCTATATTAATGTCTGTGGATGTAGATGAGGACAGAGAAGCCCCCGGAGGTGGATGTGGGGGGGGGGGGCACATACTTTCTCCATATTATTGTCTATGGATGTAGATGAGGACAGAGAAGACCCCGGAGGTGGATGTGGGGGGGGGGGGGGGCACATGCTTTCTTTCATACTACGGTCTATGGATGTAGATGAGGACAGAGAAGCCCCCGGAGGTGGATGTGGGGGGGGGGCACATACTTTCTCAATATTAATGTCTATGGATGTAGATGAGGACGGAGAAGCCCCCGGAGGTGGATGTGGGGGGGGGACACATACTTTTCTCCATATTACTGTCTATGGATGTAGATGAGGACAGAGAAGCCCCCGGAGGTGGATGTGGGGGGGGGGGGACACATACTTTTCTCCATATTACTGTCTATGGATGTAGATGAGGACAGAGAAGCCCCCGGAGGTGGATGTGGGGGGGGGGGGGACACATACTTTTCTCCATATTACTGTCTATGGATGTAGATGAGGACAGAGAAGCCCCCGGGGGTGGATGTGTGGGGGGGCACATACTTTCCTCCATATTAATGCCTATGGATGTAGATGAGGACGGAGAAGACCCCGGAGGTGGATGTGGGGGGGCACATACTTTTCTCCATATTAATGTCTATGGATGTAGATGAGGACGGAGAAGCCCCCGGAGGTGGATGTGGGGGTGTACATACTTTCCTCCATATTAATGTCTATGGATGTAGATGAGGACAGAGAAGCCCCCGTGGGTGGATGTGGGGGTGGGCACATACTTTTCTCCATATTAATGTCTATGGATGTAGATGAGGACAGAGAAGCCCCCGGAGGTGGATGTGTGGGGGGGGGGCACATACTTTCCTCCATATTATTGTCTATGGATGTAGATGAGGACAGAGAAGCCCCCGGAGGTGGATGTGGGGGGGCACATACATTTCTCCATATTACTGTCTATGGATGTAGATGAGGACAGAGAAGCCCCCGGAGGTGGATGTGGGGGGGGGGGGGGGGCACATACTTTTCTCCATATTAAAGTCTATGGATGTAGATGAGGACAGAGAAGCCCCCGGAGGTGGATGTGTGGGGGGGGGGGGGGCACATACTTTCTTTCATACTACGGTCTATGGATGTAGATGAGGACAGAGAAGCCCCCGGAGGTGGATGTGTGGGGGGGGGGGCGGCACATACTTTCTTTCATACTACGGTCTATGGATGTAGATGAGGACAGAGAAGCCCCCGGAGGTGGATGTGTGGGGGGGGGGGGGCACATACTTTTCTCCATATTAAAGTCTATGGATGTAGATGAGGACAGAGAAGCCCCCGGAGGTGGATGTGGGGGGGGGGGGCACATACTTTCCCCCATGTTAAAGTCTATGGATGTAGATGAGGACAGAGAAGCCCCCGGTGGTGGATGTGGGGGGGGGGGGGACACATACTTTTCTCCATATTAAAGTCTATGGATGTAGATGAGGACAGAGAAGCCCCCGGAGGTGGATGTGGGGGGGGGGACACATACTTTCCCCCATATTAATGTCTATGGATGTAGATGAGGACAGAGAAGCCCCCGGAGGTGGATGTGGGGGGGGGGACACATACTTTCCCCCATATTAATGTCTGTGGATGTAGATGAGGACAGAGAAGCCCCCGGAGGTGGATGTGGGGGGGGGGGCACATACTTTCCTCCATATTAATGTCTATGGATGTAGATGAGGACAGAGAAGCCCCCGGAGGTGGATGTGGGGGGGGGGCACATACTTCTCTCCATATTATTGTCTATGGATGTAGATGAGGACAGAGAAGCCCCAGGAGGTGGATGTGGGGGGGGGGGGGCACATACTTTCCTCCATATTAAAGTCTATGGATGCAGATGAGGACAGAGAAGCCCCCGGAGGTGGATGTGGGGGGGGCACATACTTTTCTCCATATTACTGTCTATGGATGTAGATGAGGACAGAGAAGCCCCCAGAGGTGGATGTGGGGGGGGGGGGCACATACTTTTCTCCATAATATTGTCTATGGATGTAGATGAGGACAGAGAAGCCCCCGGAGGTGGATGTGGGGGGGGGGGGCACATACTTTTCTCTATATTAATGTCTATGGATGTAGATAAGGACAGAGAAGCCCCCGGAGGTGGATGTGGGAGGGGGGGCACATACTTTTCCTTATATTAATGTCTATGGATGCAGATGAGGACAGAGAAGCCCCGAAGGTGGATGTGGGGGGGGGGCACATACTTTCTCCATATTATTGTCTATGGATGTAGATGAGGACAGAGAAGCCCTCGGAGGTGGATGTGGGGGGGGGGGGGGGGACACATACTTTTCTCCATATTACTGTCTATGGATGTAGATGAGGACAGAGAAGCCCCCGGAGGTGGATGTGGGGGGGGGGGACACATACTTTTCTCCATATTACTGTCTATGGATGTAGATGAGGACAGAGAAGCCCCCGGAGGTGGATGTGGGGGGGCACATACTTTTCTCCATATTAATGCCTATGGATGTAGATGAGGACGGAGAAGACCCCGGAGGTGGATGTGGGGGGGCACATACTTTTCTCCATATTAATGTCTATGGATGTAGATGAGGACGGAGAAGACCCCGGAGGTGGATGTGGGGGGGGGGGCACATACTTTTCTCCATATTAATGTCTATGGGTGTAGATGAGGACAGAGAAGCCCCCGGAGGTGGATGTGGGGGTGTACATACTTTCCTCCATATTAATGTCTATGGATGTAGATGAGGATACAGAAGCCCCCGGAGGTGGATGTGGTGGGGGGCACATACTTTCCTCCATATTAATGTCTATGGATGTAGATAAGGACAGAGAAGCCCCCGGAGGTGGATGTGTGGGGGGGGGGTGGCACATACTTTTCTCCATATTAATGTCTATGGATGTAGATGAGGACAGAGAAGCCCCCGGAGGTGGATGTGGGGGGGGGGGCACATACTTTCCTCCATATTAATGTCTATGGATGTAGATGAGGACAGAGAATCCCCCAGAGGTGGATGTGGGGGCGGCGGGGGTCACATACTTTTCCCCATATTAATGTCTATGGATGTAGATGAGGACTGAGAAGCCCCCGGAGGTGGATGTGGGGGGCACATACTTTTCCCCATATTAATGTCTATGGCTGTAGATGAGGACAGAGAAGCCCCCGGAGGTGGATGTGGGGGGCACATACTTTCCTCCATATTAATGTCTATGGATGTAGATGAGGACAGAGAAGCCCCCGGAGGTGGATGTGGGGGGCACATACTTTCCTCCATATTACTGTCTATGGATGTAGATGAGGACGGAGAAGCCCCCGGAGGTGGATGTGGGGGGGCACATGCTTTCCTCCATATTAATGTCTATGGATGTAGATGAGGACAGAGAAGCCCCCGGAGGTGGATGTGGGGGGCACATACTTTTCCCCATATTACTGTCTATGGATTTAGATGAGGACAGAGAAGCCCCCGGAGGTGGATGTGGGGGGGCACATACTTTTCTCCATATTAATGTCTATGGATGTAGATGAGGACGGAGAAGCCCCCGGAGGAGGATGTGGGGGGGGGGGGCACATACTTTCCTCCATATTACTGTCTATGGATGTAGATGAGGACGGAGAAGCCCCCGGAGGTGGATGTGGGGGGCACATACTTTTCCCCATATTACTGTCTATGGATTTAGATGAGGACAGAGAAGCCCCCGGAGGTGGATGTGGGGGGGTGTACATACTTTCCTCCATATTACTGTCTATGGATGTAGATGAGGACTGAGAAGCCCCCGGAGGTGGATGTGGGGGGCACATACTTTTCCCCATATTAATGTCTATGGCTGTAGATGAGGACAGAGAAGCCCCCGGAGGTGGATGTGGGGGGCACATACTTTCCTCCATATTAATGTCTATGGATGTAGATGAGGACAGAGAAGCCCCCGGAGGTGGATGTGGGGGGCACATACTTTCCTCCATATTACTGTCTATGGATGTAGATGAGGACGGAGAAGCCCCCGGAGGTGGATGTGGGGGGGCACATACTTTTCCCCATATTACTGTCTATGGATGTAGATGAGGACAGAGAAGCCCCGGAGGTGGATGTGGGGGGGGGGGGGGCACATGCTTTCCTCCATATTAATGTCTATGGATATAGATGAGGACAGAGAAGCCCCCGGAGGTGGATGTGGGGGGCACATACTTTTCCCCATATTACTGTCTGTGGATGTAGATGAGGACAGAGAAGCCCCCGGAGGTGGATGTGGGGGGGCACATACTTTTCTCCATATTAAAGTCTATGGATATAGATGAGGACAGAGAAGCCCCCGGAGGTGGATGTGGGGGGCACATACTTTTCCCCATATTACTGTCTGTGGATGTAGATGAGGACAGAGAAGCCCCCGGAGGTGGATGTGGGGGGGGCACATACTTTTCTCCATATTAATGTCTATGGATGTAGATGAGGACAGAGAAGCCCCCAGAGGTGGATGTGTGGGGGGGGGACACATACTTTTCTCCATATTACTGTCTATGGATGTAGATGAGGACAGAGAAGCCCCCGGAGGTGGATGTGTGGGGGGGCACATACTTTTCTCCATATTAAAGTCTATGGATGTAGATGAGGACAGAGAAGCCCCCGGAGGTGGATGGGGGGGGGGCACATACTTTCCTCCATACTAATGTCTTTGGATGTAGATGAGGACAATGAAGCCCCCGGAGGTGGATGTGGGGGGGGGGGGCACATACTTTTCTCCATATTAAAGTCTATGGATGTAGATGAGGACAGAGAAGCCCCCGGAGGTGGATGTGTGGGGGGGCACATACTTTCCCCCATATTAAAGTCTATGGATGTAGATGAGGACAGAGAAGCCCCCGGAGGTGGATGTGGGGGGGGGGCACATACTTTCCCCCATATTAAAGTCTATGGATGTAGATGAGGACAGAGAAGCCCCCGGAGGTGGATGTGGGGGGGGGGGGGCACATACTTTCTCCATACTAATGTCTATGGATGTAGATGAGGACGGAGAAGCCCCCGGAGGTGGATGTGGGGGGGGGGGGCACATACTTTTCTCCATATTAAAGTCTATGGATGTAGATGAGGACAGAGAAGCCCCCGGAGGTGGATGTGGGGGGGGGGGGGCACATACTTTCCCCCATATTAATGTCTGTGGATGTAGATGAGGACAGAGAAGCCCCCGGAGGTGGATGTGGGGGGGGGGGGCACATACTTTCCCCCATATTAATGTCTGTGGATGTAGATGAGGACAGAGAAGCCCCCGGAGGTGGATGTGGGGGGGGGGCACATACTTTCCTCCATATTAATGTCTATGGATGTAGATGAGGACAGAGAAGCCCCCGGAGGTGGATGTGGGGGGGGGCACATACTTTTCTCCATATTATTGTCTATGCATGTAGATGATGACAGAGAAGCCCCCGGAGGTGGATGTGGGGGGGGGGCACATACTTTCCTCCATATTAAAGTCTATGGATGCAGATGAGGACAGAGAAGCCCCCGGAGGTGGATGTGGGGGGGGGCACATACTTTTCTCCATATTACTGTCTATGGATGTAGATGAGGACAGAGAAGCCCCCAGAGGTGGATGTGGGGGGGGGGGGCACATACTTTTCTCCATATTATTGTCTATGGATGTAGATGAGGACAGAGAAGCCCCCGGAGGTGGATGTAAGGGGGGGGCACATACTTTTCTCTATATTAATGTCTATGGATGTAGATAAGGACAGAGAAGCCCCCGGAGGTGGATGTGGGAGGGGGGGCACATACTTTTCCTTATATTAATGTCTATGGATGCAGATGAGGACAGAGAAGCCCCCGAAGGTGGATGTGGGGAAGGGGGGGGGCACATACTTTCTCCATATTATTGTCTATGGATGTAGATGAGGACAGAGAAGACCCCGGAGGTGGATGTGGGGGGGGGGGGGGCACATACTTTTCTCCATATTACTGTCTATGGATGTAGATGAGGACAGAGAAGCCCTCGGAGGTGGATGTGGGGGGGGGGGGGCACATACTTTTCTCCATATTACTGTCTATGGATGTAGATGAGGACAGAGAAGCCCCCGGAGGTAGATGTGGGGGGGGGGGCACATACGTGTCTCCATATTAATGTCTATGGATGTAGATGAGGACAGAGAAGCCCCGGAGGTGGATGTGTGGGGGGGGCACATACTTACATACTTTCCTCCATATTAATGTCTATGGATGTAGATGAGGACGGAGAAGCCCCCGGGGGTGGATGTGGGGGGTGTACATACTTTCCTCCATATTAATGTCTATGGATGTAGATGAGGACAGAGAAGCCCCCGGAGGTGGATGTGGGGGGGGGGCACATACTTTCCTCCATATTAATGCCTATGGATGTAGATGAGGACGGAGAAGACCCCGGAGGTGGATGTGGGGGGGGGGCACATACTTTCCTCCATATTAATGTCTATGGATGTAGATGAGGACAGAGAAGCCCCCGGAGGTGGATGTGGGGGGGGGGCACATACTTTCCTCCATATTAATGCCTATGGATGTAGATGAGGACGGAGAAGACCCCGGAGGTGGATGTGGGGGGGTGTACATACTTTCCTCCATATTAATGTCTATGGATGTAGATGAGGACGGAGAAGCCCCCGGGGGTGGATGTGGTGGGGGGGGGCACATACTTTTCTCCATATTAATGTCTATGGATGTAGATGAGGACGGAGAAGCCCCCGGAGGTGGATGTGTGGGGGTGTACATACTTTCCTCCATATTAATGTCTATGGATGTAGATGAGGACAGAGAAGCCCCCGGGGGTGGATGTGGGGGGGGCACATACTTTCCTCCATATTAATGTCTATGGATGTAGATGAGGACAGAGAAGCCCCGGAGGTGGATGTGGGGGGGGGGGCACATACTTTCCTCCATATTAATGTCTATGGATGTAGATAAGGACAGAGAAGCCCCCGGAGGTGGATGTGGGGGGGGCACATACTTTTCTCCATATTAATGTCTATGGATGTAGATGAGGACAGAGAAGCCCCCGGAGGTGGATGTGGGGGGGCACATACATTTCTCCATATTATTGTCTATGGATGTAGATGAGGACAGAGAAGCCCCCGGGGGTGGATGTGGGGGGGGCACATACTTTCCTCCATATTAATGTCTATGGATGTAGATGAGGACAGAGAAGCCCCCGGAGGTGGATGTGGGGGGGGGGGGGCACATACTTTTCTCCATATTACTGTCTATGGATGTAGATGAGGACAGAGAAGCCCCCGGAGGTGGATGTGGGGGGGGGCACATACTTTTCTCCATATTAATGTCTATGGATGTAGATGAGGACGGAGAAGACCCCGGAGGTGGATGTGGGGGGGGGGCACATACTTTTCCTCCATATTAATGTCTATGGATGCAGATGAGGACAGAGAAGCCCCCGGAGGTGGATGTGGGGGGGGGGGCACATACTTTTCTCCATATTAATGTCTATGGATGTAGATGAGGACAGAGAAGCCCCCGGAGGTGGATGTGGGGGGGGGGGGCACATACTTTCTCCATATTAATGTCTATGGATGTAGATGAGGACAGAGAAGCCCCCGGAGGTGGATGTGGGGGGGGGGGGCACATACTTTCCTCCATATTAATGTCTATGGATGTAGATGAGGACAGAGAAGCCCCCGGAGGTGGATGTGGGGGGGGGGGGCACATACTTTTCTCCATATTAATGTCTATGGATGTAGATGAGGACAGAGAAGCCCCCGGAGGTGGATGTGGGGGGGGGCACATACTTTTCTCCATATTACTGTCTATGGATGTAGATGAGGACAGAGAAGCCCCCAGAGGTGGATGTGGGGGGGGGGGCACATACTTTTCTCCATATTATTGTCTATGGATGTAGATGAGGACAGAGAAGCCCCCGGAGGTGGATGTGTAAGGGGGGCACATACTTTTCTCTATATTAATGTCTATGGATGTAGATGAGGACAGAGAAGCCCCCGGAGGTGGATGTGGGGGGGGGACACATACTTTCCCCCATATTAATGTCTGTGGATGTAGATGAGGACAGAGAAGCCCCCGGAGGTGGATGTGGGGGGGGGGGCACATACTTTCCTCCATATTAATGTCTATGGATGTAGATGAGGACAGAGAAGCCCCGGAGGTGGATGTGGGGGGGGCACATACTTTTCTCCATATTTCTGTCTATGGATGTAGATGAGGACAGAGAAGCCCCCAGAGGTGGATGTGGGGGGGGGGGGCACATACTTTTCTCCATATTATTGTCTATGGATGTAGATGAGGACAGAGAAGCCCCCGGAGGTGGATGTGGGGGGCACATACTTTTCTCCATATTAATGTCTATGGATGTAGATGAGGACAGAGAAGCCCCCGGAGGTGGATGTGGGGGGGGGACACATACTTTTCTCTATATTAATGTCTATGGATGTAGATGAGGACAGAGAAGCCCCCCGGAGGTGGATGTGGGGGGGGGACACATACTTTCCCCCATATTAATGTCTGTGGATGTAGATGAGGACAGAGAAGCCCCCGGAGGTGGATGTGGGGGGGGGGGGCACATACTTTCCTCCATATTAATGTCTATGGATGTAGATGAGGACAGAGAAGCCCCCGGAGGTGGATGTGTGGGGGGGGGGGGCACATACTTTTCTCCATATTAAAGTCTATGGATGTAGATGAGGACAGAGAAGCCCCCGGAGGTGGATGTGGGGGGGGGACACATACTTTCCCCCATATTAATGTCTGTGGATGTAGATGAGGACAGAGAAGCCCCCGGAGGTGGATGTGGGGGGGGGGCACATACTTTCCTCCATATTAATGTCTATGGATGTAGATGAGGACAGAGAAGCCCCCGGAGGTGGATATGTGGGGGGGGACACATACTTCTCTCCATATTATTGTCTATGGATGTAGATGAGGACAGAGAAGCCCCAGGAGGTGGATGTGGGGGGGGGGGCACATACTTTCCTCCATATTAAAGTCTATGGATGCAGATGAGGACAGAGAAGCCCCCGGAGGTGGATGTGGGGGGGGCACATACTTTTCTCCATATTACTGTCTATGGATGTAGATGAGGACAGAGAAGCCCCCAGAGGTGGATGTGGGGGGGGGGGCACATACTTTTCTCCATAATATTGTCTATGGATGTAGATGAGGACAGAGAAGCCCCCGGAGGTGGATGTGTAAGGGGGGCACATACTTTTCTCTATATTAATGTCTATGGATGTAGATAAGGACAGAGAAGCCCCCGGAGGTGGATGTGGGGGGGGGGGGCACATACTTTTCCTTATATTAATGTCTATGGATGCAGATGAGGACAGAGAAGCCCCCGAAGGTGGATGTGGGGGGGGGGCACATACTTTCTCCATATTATTGTCTATGGATGTAGATGAGGACAGAGAAGCCCTCGGAGGTGGATGTGGGGGGGGGGGACACATACTTTTCTCCATATTACTGTCTATGGATGTAGATGAGGACAGAGAAGCCCCCGGAGGTGGATGTGGGGGGGGGGGGGACACATACTTTTCTCCATATTACTGTCTATGGATGTAGATGAGGACAGAGAAGCCCCCGGAGGTGGATGTGGGGGGCACATACTTTTCTCCATATTAATGTCTATGGATGTAGATGAGGACGGAGAAGACCCCGGAGGTGGATGTGGGGGGGGCACATACTTTTCTCCATATTAATGTCTATGGATGTAGATGAGGACGGAGAAGACCCCGGAGGTGGATGTGGGGGGGCACATACTTTTCTCCATATTAATGTCTATGGATGTAGATGAGGACGGAGAAGACCCCGGAGGTGGATGTGGGGAGGGGGCACATACTTTTCTCCATATTAATGTCTATGGGTGTAGATGAGGACAGAGAAGCCCCCGGAGGTGGATGTGGGGGTGTACATACTTTCCTCCATATTAATGTCTATGGATGTAGATGAGGATACAGAAGCCCCCGGAGGTGGATGTGTGGGGGGGCACATACTTTCCTCCATATTAATGCCTATGGATGTAGATGAGGACGGAGAAGACCCCGGAGGTGGATGTGGGGGGGCACATACTTTTCTCCATATTAATGTCTATGGATGTAGATGAGGACGGAGAAGACCCCGGAGGTGGATGTGTGGGGGGGGCACATACTTTCCTCCATATTAATGTCTATGGATGTAGATGAGGACGGAGAAGACCCCGGAGGTGGATGTGGGGGGGGGGCACATACTTTTCTCCATATTAATGTCTATGGGTGTAGATGAGGACAGAGAAGCCCCCGGAGGTGGATGTGGGGGTGTACATACTTTCCTCCATATTAATGTCTATGGATGTAGATGAGGATACAGAAGCCCCCGGAGGTGGATGTGGTGGGGGGCACATACTTTCCTCCATATTAATGTCTATGGATGTAGATAAGGACAGAGAAGCCCCCGGAGGTGGATGTGTGGGGGGGGGGGTGGCACATACTTTTCTCCATATTAATGTCTATGGATGTAGATGAGGACAGAGAAGCCCCCGGAGGTGGATGTGGGGGGGGGGGGCACATACTTTCCTCCATATTAATGTCTATGGATGTAGATGAGGACAGAGAATCCCCCAGAGGTGGATGTGGGGGCGGCGGGGGTCACATACTTTTCCCCATATTAATGTCTATGGATGTAGATGAGGACTGAGAAGCCCCCGGAGGTGGATGTGGGGGGCACATACTTTTCCCCATATTAATGTCTATGGCTGTAGATGAGGACAGAGAAGCCCCCGGAGGTGGATGTGGGGGGCACATACTTTCCTCCATATTAATGTCTATGGATGTAGATGAGGACAGAGAAGCCCCCGGAGGTGGATGTGGGGGGCACATACTTTCCTCCATATTACTGTCTATGGATGTAGATGAGGACGGAGAAGCCCCCGGAGGTGGATGTGGGGGGGCACATGCTTTCCTCCATATTAATGTCTAAAGATGTAGATGAGGACAGAGAAGCCCCCGGAGGTGGATGTGGGGGGGCACATACTTTTCCCCATATTACTGTCTATGGATTTAGATGAGGACAGAGAAGCCCCCGGAGGTGGATGTGGGGGGGCACATACTTTCCTCCATATTACTGTCTATGGATGTAGATGAGGACTGAGAAGCCCCCGGAGGTGGATGTGGGGGGCACATACTTTTCCCCATATTAATGTCTATGGCTGTAGATGAGGACAGAGAAGCCCCCGGAGGTGGATGTGGGGGGCACATACTTTCCTCCATATTAATGTCTATGGATGTAGATGAGGACGGAGAAGCCCCCGGAGGTGGATGTGGGGGGGCACATACTTTCCTCCATATTACTGTCTATGGATGTAGATGAGGACTGAGAAGCCCCCGGAGGTGGATGTGGGGGGCACATACTTTTCCCCATATTAATGTCTATGGCTGTAGATGAGGACAGAGAAGCCCCCGGAGGTGGATGTGGGGGGCACATACTTTCCTCCATATTAATGTCTATGGATGTAGATGAGGACAGAGAAGCCCCCGGAGGTGGATGTGGGGGGCACATACTTTCCTCCATATTACTGTCTATGGATGTAGATGAGGACGGAGAAGCCCCCGGAGGTGGATGTGGGGGGGCACATACTTTTCCCCATATTACTGTCTATGGATGTAGATGAGGACAGAGAAGCCCCCGGAGGTGGATGTGGGGGGGCACATACTTTTCTCCATATTAATGTCTATGGATGCAGATGAGGACAGAGAAGCCCCCGAAGGTGGATGTGGGGAAGGGGGGGGCACATACTTTCTCCATATTATTGTCTATGGATGTAGATGAGGACAGAGAAGACCCCGGAGGTGGATGTGGGGGGGGGGGGGCACATACTTTTCTCCATATTACTGTCTATGGATGTAGATGAGGACAGAGAAGCCCCCGGAGGTGGATGTGTGGGGGGGGCACATACTTACATACTTTCCTCCATATTAATGTCTATGGATGTAGATGAGGACGGAGAAGCCCCCGGGGGTGGATGTGGGGGGGTGTACATACTTTCCTCCATATTAATGTCTATGGATGTAGATGAGGACAGAGAAGCCCCCGGAGGTGGATGTGGGGGGGGGGGGCACATACTTTCCCCCATATTAATGTCTATGGATGTAGATGAGGACGGAGAAGACCCCGGAGGTGGATGTGGGGGGGTGAACATACTTTCCTCCATATTAATGTCTATGGATGTAGATGAGGACAGAGAAGCCCCCGGAGGTGGATGTGGGGGGGGGGGCACATACTTTCCCCCATATTAATGTCTATGGATGTAGATGAGGACGGAGAAGACCCCGGAGGTGGATGTGGGGGGGTGAACATACTTTCCTCCATATTAATGTCTATGGATGTAGATGAGGACAGAGAAGCCCCCGGAGGTGGATGTGGGGGGGGGGGCACATACTTTCCTCCATATTAATGCCTATGGATGTAGATGAGGACGGAGAAGACCCCGGAGGTGGATGTGGGGGGGTGTACATACTTTCCTCCATATTAATGTCTATGGATGTAGATGAGGACGGAGAAGCCCCCGGGGGTGGATGTGGTGGGGGGGGGCACATACTTTTCTCCATATTAATGTCTATGGATGTAGATGAGGACGGAGAAGCCCCCGGAGGTGGATGTGTGGGGGTGTACATACTTTCCTCCATATTAATGTCTATGGATGTAGATGAGGACAGAGAAGCCCCCGGGGGTGGATGTGGTGGGGGCACATACTTTCCTCCATATTAATGTCTATGGATGTAGATGAGGACAGAGAAGCCCCCGGAGGTGGATGTGGGGGGGGGGGGCACATACTTTCCTCCATATTAATGTCTATGGATGTAGATAAGGACAGAGAAGCCCCCGGAGGTGGATGTGGGGGGGGGCACATACTTTTCTCCATATTAATGTCTATGGATGTAGATGAGGACAGAGAAGCCCCCGGAGGTGGATGTGTGGGGGGGGGGGGGCACATACTTTTCTCCATATTAATGTCTATGGATGTAGATGAGGACGGAGAAGCCCCCGGAGGTGGATGTGGGGGTACACATACTTTTCTCCATATTAATGTCTATGGATGTAGATGAGGACAGAGAAGCCCCCGGAGGTGGATGTGGGGGGGGGGCACATACTTTTCTCCATATTAATGTCTATGGATGTAGATGAGGACAGAGAAGCCCCCGGAGGAGGATGTGGGGGGGGGGGCACATACTTTCCTCCATATTAAAGTCTATGGATGTAGATGAGGACGGAGAAGACCCCGGAGGTGGATGTGGGGGGGGGCACATACTTTCCTCCATATTAATGTCTATGGATGCAGATGAGGACAGAGAAGCCCCCGGAGGTGGATGTGGGGGGGGGGGCACATACTTTCCTCCATATTAATGTCTATGGATGTAGATGAGGACAGAGAAGCCCCCGGAGGTGGATGTGGGGGGGGGGCACATACTTTTCTCCATATTAATGTCTATGGATGTAGATGAGGACAGAGAAGCCCCCGGAGGTGGATGTGGGGGGGGGCACATACTTTTCTCCATATTAATGTCTATGGATGTAGATGAGGACAGAGAAGCCCCCGGAGGTGGATGTGGGGGGGGGGGGCACATACTTTTCTCCATATTAATGTCTATGGATGTAGATGAGGACAGAGAAGCCCCCGGAGGTGGATGTGGGGGGGGGGCACATACTTTCCTCCATATTAATGTCTATGGATGTAGATGAGGACAGAGAAGCCCCCGGAGGTGGATGTGGGGGGGGGGGGCACATACTTTTCTCCATATTAATGTCTATGGATGTAGATGAGGACAGAGAAGCCCCCGGAGGTGGATGTGGGGGGGGGCACATACTTTTCTCCATATTAATGTCTATGGATGTAGATGAGGACAGAGAAGCCCCCGGAGGTGGATGTGGGGGGGGCACATACTTTTCTCCATATTAATGTCTATGGATGTAGATGAGGACAGAGAAGCCCCCGGAGGTGGATGTGGGGGGGGGCACATACTTTTCTCCATATTAATGTCTATGGATGTAGATGAGGACAGAGAAGCCCCCGGGGGTGGATGTGGGGGGCACATACTTTTCTCCATATTAATGTCTATGGATGTAGATGAGGACAGAGAAGCCCCCGGAGGTGGATGTGGGGGGGGGCACATACTTTTCCTTATATTAATGTCTATGGATGCAGATGAGGACAGAGAAGCCCCCGAAGGTGGATGTGGGGGGGGGCACATACTTTTCTCCATATTAATGTCTATGGATGTAGATGAGGACAGAGAAGCCCCTGGAGGTGGATGTGGGGGGGGGCACATACTTTTCTCCATATTACTGTCTATGGATGTAGATGAGGACAGAGAAGCCCCCAGAGGTGGATGTGGGGGGGGGGGCACATACTTTTCTCCATATTATTGTCTATGGATGTAGATGAGGACAGAGAAGCCCCCGGAGGTGGATGTGTGGGGGGGGGGGGGGGGGCACATACTTTTCTCTATATTAATGTCTATGGATGTAGATGAGGACAGAGAAGCCCCCGGAGGTGGATGTGGGGGGGGCACATACTTTTCTCCATATTAATGTCTATGGATGTAGATGAGGACAGAGAAGCCCCCGGGGGTGGATGTGGGGGGCACATACTTTTCTCCATATTAATGTCTATGGATGTAGATGAGGACAGAGAAGACCCCGGAGGTGGATGAGGGGGGCACATACTTTTCTCCATATTAATGTCTATGGATGTAGATGAGGACAGAGAAGCCCCCGGGGGTGGATGTGGGGGGCACATACTTTTCTCCATATTAATGTCTATGGATGTAGATGAGGACAGAGAGGCCCCCGGAGGTGGATGTGGGGGGCACATACTTTTCTCCATATTAATGTCTATGGATGTAGATGAGGACAGAGAAGAACCCGGAGGTGGATGTGGGGGGGGGGACACATACTTTCCCCCATATTACTGTCTATGGATGTAGATGAGGACAGAGAAGCCCCCGGAGGTGGATGTGTGGGGGGGGACACATACTTTTCTCCATATTACTGTCTATGGATGTAGATGAGGACAGAGAAGCCCTCGGAGGTGGATGTGGGGGGGCACATACTTTCCTCCATATTAATGCCTATGGATGTAGATGAGGACGGAGAAGACCCCGGAGGTGGATGTGGGGGGGCACATACTTTTCTCCATATTAATGTCTATGGATGTAGATGAGGACGGAGAAGCCCCCGGAGGTGGATGTGTGGGGGGCACATACTTTCCTCCATATTAATGTCTATGGATGTAGATGAGGACAGAGAAGCCCCCGGGGGTGGATGTGGTGGGGGGGGGCACATACTTTCCTCCATATTAATGTCTATGGATGTAGATAAGGACAGAGAAGCCCCCGGAGGTGGATGTGGGGGGGGCACATACTTTTCTCCATATTAATGTCTATGGATGTAGATGAGGACAGAGAAGCCCCCGGAGGTGGATGTGGGGGGGGGGGCACATACATTTCTCCATATTATTGTCTATGGATGTAGATGAGGACAGAGAAGCCCCCGGGGGTGGATGTGGGGGGGGCACATACTTTCCTCCATATTAATGTCTATGGATGTAGATGAGGACAGAGAAGCCCCCGGAGGTGGATGTGGGGGGGGCACATACTTTTCTCCATATTAATGTCTATGGATGTAGATGAGGACGGAGAAGACCCCGGAGGTGGATGTGGGGGGGGGCACATACTTTCCTCCATATTAATGTCTATGGATGCAGATGAGGACAGAGAAGCCCCCGGAGGTGGATGTGGGGGGGGGGCACATACTTTTCTCCATATTAATGTCTATGGATGTAGATGAGGACAGAGAAGCCCCCGGAGGTGGATGTGGGGGGGGGGGGCACATACTTTTCTCCATATTAATGTCTATGGATGTAGATGAGGACAGAGAAGCCCCCGGAGGTGGATGTGGGGGGGGGGCACATACTTTCCTCCATATTAATGTCTATGGATGTAGATGAGGACAGAGAAGCCCCCGGAGGTGAATGGGGGGGGGGGGGGCACATACTTTTCTCCATATTAATGTCTATGGATGTAGATGAGGACAGAGAAGCCCCCGGAGGTGGATGTGGGGGGAAGCACATACTTTTCTCCATATTACTGTCTATGGATGTAGATGAGGACAGAGAAGCCCCCGGAGGTGGATGTGGGGGGGTGTACATACTTTTCTCCATATTAATGTCTATGGATGTAGATAAGGACAGAGAAGCCCCCGGAGGTGGATGTGTGTGGGGGGGGGCACATACTTTTCTCCATATTAATGTCTATGGATGTAGATGAGGACAGAGAAGCCCCCAGAGGTGGATGTGGGGGGGGGGGCACATACTTTTCTCCATATTATTGTCTATGGATGTAGATGAGGACAGAGAAGCCCCCGGAGGTGGATGTGTAAGGGGGGCACATACTTTTCTCTATATTAATGTCTATGGATGTAGATAAGGACAGAGAAGCCCCCGGAGGTGGATGTGGGAGGGGGGGGCACATACTTTTCTCTATATTAATGTCTATGGATGTAGATGAGGACAGAGAAGCCCCCGGAGGTGGATGTGTAAGGGGCGCACATACTTTTCTCTATATTAATGTCTATGGATGTAGATAAGGACAGAGAAGCCCCCGGAGGTGGATGTGGGAGGGGGGGGCACATACTTTTCCTTATATTAATGTCTATGGATGCAGATGAGGACAGAGAAGCCCCCGAAGGTGGATGTGGGGGGGGGGGGGGCACATACTTTCTCCATATTATTGTCTATGGATGTAGATGAGGACAGAGAAGACCCCGGAGGTGGATGTGGGGGGGGGGGGGGGGCACATGCTTTCTTTCATACTACGGTCTATGGATGTAGATGAGGACAGAGAAGCCCCCGGAGGTGGATGTGGGGGGGGGGGGCACATACTTTCTCAATATTAATGTCTATGGATGTAGATGAGGATGGAGAAGCCCCCGGAGGTGGATGTGGGGGGGGGGACACATACTTTTCTCCATATTACTGTCTATGGATGTAGATGAGGACAGAGAAGCCCCCGGAGGTGGATGTGGGGGGGGGGGGGGGACACATACTTTTCTCCATATTACTGTCTATGGATGTAGATGAGGACAGAGAAGCCCCCGGAGGTGGATGTGGGGGGGGGGGGACACATACTTTTCTCCATATTACTGTCTATGGATGTAGATGAGGACAGAGAAGCCCCCGGGGGTGGATGTGTGGGGGGGCACATACTTTCCTCCATATTAATGCCTATGGATGTAGATGAGGACGGAGAAGACCCCGGAGGTGGATGTGGGGGGGCACATACTTTTCTCCATATTAATGTCTATGGATGTAGATGAGGACGGAGAAGCCCCCGGAGGTGGATGTGGGGGGTGTACATACTTTCCTCCATATTAATGTCTATGGATGTAGATGAGGACAGAGAAGCCCCCGGGGGTGGATGTGGGGGGGGCACATACTTTTCTCCATATTAATGTCTATGGATGTAGATGAGGACAGAGAAGCCCCCGGAGGTGGATGTGTGGGGGGGGGGCACATACTTTTCTCCATATTAATGTCTATGGATGTAGATGAGGACAGAGAAGCCCCCGGAGGTGGATGTGGGGGGGGGCGGCACATACTTTCTTTCATACTACGGTCTATGGATGTAGATGAGGACAGAGAAGCCCCCGGAGGTGGATGTGTGGGGGGGGGGGCACATACTTTTCTCCATATTAAAGTCTATGGATGTAGATGAGGACAGAGAAGCCCCCGGAGGTGGATGTGGGGGGGGGGCACATACTTTCCTCCATATTAATGTCTATGGATGTAGATGAGGACAGAGAAGCCCCCGGAGGTGGATGTGGGGGGGGGGCACATACTTCTTTCCATATTATTGTCTATGGATGTAGATGAGGACAGAGAAGCCCCCGGAGGTGGATGTGGGGGGGGGGGGCACATACTTTCCTCCATATTAAAGTCTATGGATGCAGATGAGGACAGAGAAGCCCCCGGAGGTGGATGTGGGGGGGGCACATACTTTTCTCCATATTACTGTCTATGGATGTAGATGAGGACAGAGAAGCCCCCAGAGGTGGATGTGGGGGGGGGGGCACATACTTTTCTCCATAATATTGTCTATGGATGTAGATGAGGACAGAGAAGCCCCCGGAGGTGGATGTGTAAGGGGGGCACATACTTTTCTCTATATTAATGTCTATGGATGTAGATAAGGACAGAGAAGCCCCCGGAGGTGGATGTGGGAGGGGGGGCACATACTTTTCCTTATATTAATGTCTATGGATGCAGATGAGGACAGAGAAGCCCCCGAAGGTGGATGTGGGGGGGGGGGGGCACATACTTTCTCCATATTATTGTCTATGGATGTAGATGAGGACAGAGAAGCCCCCGGAGGTGGATGTGGGGGGGGGGGGCACATACTTACATACTTTCTCCATATTATTGTCTATGGATGTAGATGAGGACAGAGAAGCCCTCGGAGGTGGATGTGGGGGGGGGGGGACACATACTTTTCTCCATATTACTGTCTATGGATGTAGATGAGGACAGAGAAGCCCCCGGAGGTGGATGTGGGGGGGGGGGACACATACTTTCCTCCATATTAATGCCTATGGATGTAGATGAGGACGGAGAAGACCCCGGAGGTGGATGTGGGGGGGCACATACTTTTCTCCATATTAATGTCTATGGATGTAGATGAGGACGGAGAAGACCCCGGAGGTGGATGTGGGGGGGCACATACTTTTCTCCATATTAATGTCTATGGATGTAGATGAGGACGGAGAAGACCCCGGAGGTGGATGTGGGGGGGGGGCACATACTTTTCTCCATATTAATGTCTATGGATGTAGATGAGGATACAGAAGCCCCCGGAGGTGGATGTGGTGGGGGGCACATACTTTCCTCCATATTAATGTCTATGGATGTAGATAAGGACAGAGAAGCCCCCGGAGGTGGATGTGTGGGGGGGGGGGTGGCACATACTTTTCTCCATATTAATGTCTATGGATGTAGATGAGGACGGAGAAGCCCCCGGAGGTGGATGTGGGGGTGTACATACTTTCCTCCATATTAATGTCTATGGATGTAGATGAGGACAGAGAAGCCCCCGGAGGTGGATGTGGGGGGGGGGGGGGGCACATACTTTTCTCCATATTAATGTCTATGGATGTAGATGAGGACAGAGAAGCCCCCGGAGGTGGATGTGGGGGGGGGGCACATACTTTTCTCCATATTACTGTCTATGGATGTAGATGAGGACAGAGAAGCCCCCAGAGGTGGATGTGGGGGGGGGGGGGGGGCACATACTTTTCTCCATATTATTGTCTATGGATGTAGATGAGGACAGAGAAGCCCCCGGAGGTGGATGTGTAAGGGGGGCACATACTTTTCTCTATATTAATGTCTATGGATGTAGATAAGGACAGAGAAGCCCCCGGAGGTGGATGTGGGAGGGGGGGGGCACATACTTTTCCTTATATTAATGTCTATGGATGCAGATGAGGACAGAGAAGCCCCCGAAGGTGGATGTGGGGGGGGGGGGGGCACATACTTTCTCCATATTATTGTCTATGGATGTAGATGAGGACAGAGAAGACCCCGGAGGTGGATGTGGGGGGGGGGGGGGGGCACATGCTTTCTTTCATACTACGGTCTATGGATGTAGATGAGGACAGAGAAGCCCCCGGAGGTGGATGTGGGGGGGGGGCACATACTTTCTCAATATTAATGTCTATGGATGTAGATGAGGACGGAGAAGCCCCCGGAGGTGGATGTGTGTGGGGGGGGGGGGGGCGGCACATACTTACATGCTTTCTCCATATTATTGTCTATGGATGTAGATGAGGACAGAGAAGCCCCCGGAGGTGGATGTGGGGGGGGGGGGGGACACATACTTTTCTCCATATTACTGTCTATGGATGTAGATGAGGACAGAGAAGCCCCCGGGGGTGGATGTGTGGGGGGGCACATACTTTCCTCCATATTAATGCCTATGGATGTAGATGAGGACGGAGAAGACCCCGGAGGTGGATGTGGGGGGGCACATACTTTTCTCCATATTAATGTCTATGGATGTAGATGAGGACGGAGAAGCCCCCGGAGGTGGATGTGGGGGTGTACATACTTTCTCCATATTATTGTCTATGGATGTAGATGAGGACAGAGAAGACCCCGGAGGTGGATGTGGGGGGGGGGGGCACATACTTTATTTCATACTACTGTCTATGGATGCAGATGAGGATAGAGAAGCCCCCGGAGGTGGATGGGGGGGGGGGGGGGCACATACTTTATTTCATACTACTGTCTATGGATGCAGATGAGGACAGAGAAGCCCCCGGAGGTGGATGTGGGGGGGGGGGGGGGCACATACTTTATTTCATACTACTGTCTATGGATGCAGATGAGGACAGAGAAGACCCCGGAGGTGGATGTGGGGGGGGGGGCACATACTTTATTTCATACTACTGTCTATGGATGCAGATGAGGACAGAGAAGCCCCCGGAGGTGGATGTGGGGGGGGGGGGCACATACTTTCTCCATATTATTGTCTATGGATGTAGATGAGGACAGAGAAGACCCCGGAGGTGGATGTGGGGGGGGGGGCACATACTTTCCTCCATATTATTGTCTATGGATGTAGATGAGGACAGAGAAGCCCCCGGATGTGGATGTGGGGGGGGGGGCACATACTTTCTCCATATTATTGTCTATGGATGTAGATGAGGACAGAGAAGACCCCGGAGGTGGATGTGGGGGGGGGGGGCACATACTTTCTCCATATTACTGTCTATGGATGTAGATGAGGACAGAGAAGCCCCCGGAGGTGGATGTGGGGGGGGGGCACATATTTTTCTCCATATTATTGTCTATGGATGTAGATGAGGACAGAGAAGCCCCCGGAGGTGGATGTGGGGGGGGGGGGCACATACTTTCCTCCATATTACTGTCTATGGATGTAGATGAGGACAGAGAAGCCCCCGGAGGTGGATGTGGGGGGGGGGGGCACATACTTTCCTCCATATTACTGTCTATGGATGTAGATGAGGACAGAGAAGCCCCCGGAGGTGGATGTGGGGGGGGGGCACATACTTTTCTCCATATTACTGTCTATGGATGTAGATGAGGACAGAGAAGCCCCCAGAGGTGGATGTGTGGGGGGGGCACATACTTTCCTCCATATTAATGTCTATGGATGTAGATGAGGACGGAAAAGCCCTCGGAGGTGGATGTGGGGGGGGGGCACATACTTTTCTCCATATTAATGTCTATGGATGTAGATGAGGACAGAGAAGCCCCCGGAGGTGGATGTGGGGGGGGCACATACTTTTCACCATAATAATGTCTATGGATGTAGATGAGGACAGAGAAGCCCCCGGAGGTGGATGTGGGGGGGGGGCACATACTTTTCTCCATATTAATGTCTGTGGATGTAGATGAGGACAGAGAAGCCCCCGGAGGTGGATGTGGGGGGGGGGGCACATACTTTTCTCCATATTAATGTCTATGGCTGTAGATGAGGACAGAGAAGCCCCCGGAGGTGGATGTGGGGGGGGGGGCACATACTTTTCTCCATATTATTGTCTATGGATGTAGATGAGGACAGAGAAGCCCCCGGAGGTGGATGTGGGGGGGGGGGGGGCACATACTTTCTCCCTATTATTGTCTATGGATGTAGATGAGGACAGAGAAGACCCCGGAGGTGGATGTGGGGGTGTACATACTTTCCTCCATATTAATGTCTATGGATGTAGATGAGGACAGAGAAGACCCCGGAGGTGGATGTGGGGGGGCACATACTTTTCTCCATATTAATGTCTATGGATGTAGATGAGGACGGAGAAGCCCCCGGAGGTGGATGTGGGGGGGCACATACTTTCCTCCATATTAATGTCTATGGATGTAGATGAGGACAGAGAAGCCCCCGGAGGTGGATGTGGGGGGAGGGGCACATACTTTTCTCCATATTACTGTCTATGGATGTAGATGAGGACAGAGAAGACCCCGGAGGTGGATGTGGGGGGGACACATACATTTCTCCATATTACTGTCTAATGGATGTAGATGAGGACAGAGAAGCCCCCGGAGGTGGATGTGGAGGGGGGGGGACACATACTTTTCTCCATATTACTGTCTATGGATGTAGATGAGGACAGAGAAGCCCCCGGAGGTGGATGTGGAGGGGGGGGGGCACATACTTTTCTCCATATTACTGTCTATGGATGTAGATGAGGACAGAGAAGCCCCCGGAGGTGGATGTGGGGGGGGGGGGGCACATACGTGTCTCCATATTACTGTCTATGGATGTAGATGAGGACAGAGAAGCCCCCGGAGGTGGATGTGGGGGGGGGCATATACTTTTCTCCATATAAATGTCTATGGATGTAGATGAGGACAGAGAAGACCCCGGAGGTGGATGTGGGGGGGACACATACATTTCTCCATATTAATGTCTGTGGATGTAGATGAGGACAGAGAAGCCCCCGGAGGTGGATGTGGGGGGGGGGGGGCACATACTTTTCTCCATATTAATGTCTATGGCTGTAGATGAGGACAGAGAAGCCCCCGGAGGTGGATGTGGGGGGGGGGGGCACATACTTTTCTCCATATTATTGTCTATGGATGTAGATGAGGACAGAGAAGCCCCCGGAGGTGGATGTGGGGGGGGGGGCACATACTTTCCTCCATATTAATGTCTATGGATGTAGATGAGGACAGAGAAGCCCCCGGAGGTGGATGTGGGGGGGGGGGGGCACATACTTTTCTCCATATTAATGTCTATGGATGTAGATGAGGACGGAGAAGCCCCCGGAGGTGGATGTGGGGGGGGAGGCACATACTTTTCTCCATATTAATGTCTATGGATGTAGATGAGGACAGAGAAGACCCCGGAGGTGGATGTGGGGGGGGGGCACATACTTTTCTCCATATTAATGTCTATGGATGTAGATGAGGACGGAGAAGACCCCGGAGGTGGATGTGGGGGGGGGGGGGGACGGGCACATACTTTCTCCCTATTATTGTCTATGGATGTAGATGAGGACAGAGAAGACCCCGGAGGTGGATGTGTGGGGGGGGACATACTTTTCTCCATATTAATGTCTATGGATGTAGATGAGGACAGAGAAGACCCCGGAGGTGGATGTGGGGGGGGGGGCACATACTTTTCTCCATATTAATGTCTATGGATGTAGATGAGGACGGAGAAGACCCCGGAGGTGGATGTGGGGGGGGGGGGGGACGGGCACATACTTTCTCCCTATTATTGTCTATGGATGTAGATGAGGACAGAGAAGACCCCGGAGGTGGATGTGTGGGGGGGGACATACTTTTCTCCATATTAATGTCTATGGATGTAGATGAGGACAGAGAAGCCCCCGGAGGTGGATGTGGGGGGAGGGGCACATACTTTTCTCCATATTACTGTCTATGGATGTAGATGAGGACAGAGAAGACCCCGGAGGTGGATGTGGGGGGGGGGGGGGGCACATACTTTCTCCATATTACTGTCTATGGATGTAGATGAGGACAGAGAAGCCCCCGGAGGTGGATGTGGAGGGGGCACATTCTTTCCTCCATATTAATGTCTATGGATGTAGATGAGGACAGAGAAGCCCCCGGAGGTGGATGTGGGGGGCACATACTTTCCTCCATATTAATGTCTATGGATGTAGATGAGGACAGAGAAGCCCCCGGAGGTGGATGTGGGGGGGGGGGCACATACTTTTCTCCATATTAATGTCTATGGCTGTAGATGAGGACAGAGAAGCCCCCGGAGGTGGATGTGGGGGGGGGGGGCACATACTTTTCTCCATATTAATGTCTATGGATGTAGATGAGGACAGAGAAGCCCCCGGAGGTGGATGTGTGGGGGGGCACAATGACTTTTCTCCATATTAATGTCTATGGCTGTAGATGAGGACAGAGAAGCCCCGGAGGTGGATGTGGGGGGGGGGGCACATACTTTTCTCCATATTAATGTCTATGGATGTAGATGAGGACAGAGAAGCCCCCGGAGGTGGATGTGGGGGGGGGGCACATACTTTTCTCCATATTAATGTCTATGGCTGTAGATGAGGACAGAGAAGCCCCCGGAGGTGGATGTGGGGGGGGGGCACATACTTTTCTCCATATTAATGTCTATGGATGTAGATGAGGACAGAGAAGCCCCCGGAGGTGGATGTGGGGGGGGGGGCACATACTTTTCTCCATATTAATGTCTATGGCTGTAGATGAGGACAGAGAAGCCCCCGGAGGTGGATGTGGGGGGGGGGGCACATACTTTTCTCCATATTAATGTCTATGGATGTAGATGAGGACAGAGAAGCCCCCGGAGGTGGATGTGGGGGGGGGGGGCACATACTTTTCTCCATATTAATGTCTATGGCTGTAGATGAGGACAGAGAAGCCCCCGGAGGTGGATGTGGGGGGGGGGGCACATACTTTTCTCCATATTAATGTCTATGGATGTAGATGAGGACAGAGAAGCCCCCGGAGGTGGATGTGGGGGGGGGGGGCACATACTTTCTCCATATTAATGTCTATGGATGTAGATGAGGACAGAGAAGCCCCCGGAGGTGGATGTGGGGGGGGGAGGGCACATACTTTCTCCATATTAATGTCTATGGATGTAGATGAGGACAGAGAAGCCCCCGGAGGTGGATGTGGGGGGGGGGGGGGGGCACATACTTTTCTCCATATTAATGTCTATGGATGTAGATGAGGACAGAGAAGCCCCCGGAGGTGGATGTGGGGGGGGGGGCACATACTTTTCTCCATATTAATGTCTATGGCTGTAGATGAGGACAGAGAAGCCCCCGGAGGTGGATGTGGGGGGGGGGGCACATACTTTTCTCCATATTAATGTCTATGGATGTAGATGAGGACAGAGAAGCCCCCGGAGGTGGATGTGGGGGGGGGAGGGCACATACTTTCTCCATATTAATGTCTATGGCTGTAGATGAGGACGGAGAAGCCCCCGGAGGTGGATGTGGGGGGGTGGGGCACATACTTTTCTCCATATTAATGTCTATGGATGTAGATGAGGACAGAGAAGCCCCCGGAGGTGGATGTGGGGGGGGGGGCACATACTTTTCTCCATATTAATGTCTATGGCTGTAGATGAGGACAGAGAAGCCCCCGGAGGTGGATGTGGGGGGGGGGGCACATACTTTTCTCCATATTAATGTCTATGGATGTAGATGAGGACAGAGAAGCCCCCGGAGGTGGATGTGGGGGGGGAGGGCACATACTTTCTCCATATTAATGTCTATGGATGTAGATGAGGACAGAGAAGCCCCCGGAGGTGGATGTGGGGGGGCGGGGGCACATACTTTTCTCCATATTAATGTCTATGGATGTAGATGAGGACAGAGAAGCCCCCGGAGGTGGATGTGGGGGGGGCACATACTTTTCTCCATATTAATGTCTATGGATGTAGATGAGGACAGAGAAGCCCCCGGAGGTGGATGTGGGGGGCACATATTTTCCTCTATATTAATGTCTATGGATGTAGATGAGGACAGAGAAGCCCCCGGAGGTGGATGTGGGGGGGCACATACTTTTCTCCATATTAATGTCTATGGATGTAGATGAGGACAGAGAAGCCCCCGGAGGTGGATGTGGGGGGCACATATTTTCCTCTATATTAATGTCTATGGATGTAGATGAGGACAGAGAAGCCCCCGGAGGTGGATGTGGGGGGGGCACATACTTTTGCTGTGTGCTGTGTATGTGCCCCTATGTATCTGGGTTGTCTCCCCCCTTCCCCCATCACTTTCTCCCTCAGTGGAGGGGATTCTGCCCCCATGACAACCCCTATAATCTGCCCTGTGCGGGGGTCGGATCCGGCTCCGGGGTCGCAGCTGTGACATTAGGATGTGACCAATCCCCGGGGAGACATCTGCTGCCGGCACCGCGAGGATAAAACCGGGAGCGACCGGAGGAGGAGAAGAGACCGGAGACAGAGGACACAGGTGAGGGCCAGTGCAGGCTATAGACTCACTGTATACTGACTGTATGCTATATACTCACTGCATGCTATATACTCACTGTATACTGACTGTATGCTATATACTCACTGTATGCTATATACTCACTGAATGCTATATACTCACTGTATACTATATACTCACTGCATGCTATATACTGACTGTATACTATATACTCACTGCATGCTATATACTCACTGTATACTGACTGTATGCTATATACTCACTGTATACTATATACTGACTGTATGCTATATACTCACTGTATGCTATATACTCACTGTATACTGACTGTATGCTATATACTCACTGTATACTATATACTGACTGTATGCTATATACTCACTGTATACTATATACTCACTGCATGCTATATACTCACTGTATACTATATACTGACTGTATGCTATATACTGACTGTATGCTATATACTCACTGTATACTATATACTGACTGTATGCTATATACTGACTGTATGCTATATACTCACTGCATGCTATATACTGACTGTATGCTATATACTCACTGCATGCTATATATTGACTGTATGCTATATACTCACTGTATACTGACTGTATGCTATATACTCACTGTATGCTATATACTCACTTTATACTATATACTGACTGTATACTATATACTCACTGCATGCTATATACTCACTGTATACTATATACTCACTGTATGCTATATACTCACTGTATGCTATATACTCACTGTATACTGACTGTATACTATATACTCACTGTATACTGACTGTATACTATATACTGACTGTATGCTATATACTCACTGTATACTGACTGTATACTATATACTCACTGTATACTGACTGTATACTATATACTGACTGTATGCTATATACTCACTGTATACTGACTGTATACTATATACTCACTGTATACTGACTGTATACTATATACTCACTGCATGCTATATACTCACTGTATACTATATACTCACTGTATACTATATACTGACTGTATACTATATACTCACTGCATGCTATATACTCACTGTATACTGACTGTATGCTATATACTCACTGTATGCTATATACTCACTGAATGCTATATACTCACTGTATACTATATACTCACTGCATGCTATATACTGACTGTATACTATATACTCACTGCATGCTATATACTCACTGTATACTGACTGTATGCTATATACTCACTGTATACTATATACTGACTGTATGCTATATACTCACTGCATGCTATATACTCACTGTATACTGACTGTATGCTATATACTCACTGTATACTATATACTGACTGTATGCTATATACTCACTGTATACTATATACTCACTGCATGCTATATACTCACTGTATACTATATACTGACTGTATGCTATATACTGACTGTATGCTATATACTCACTGTATACTATATACTGACTGTATGCTATATACTGACTGTATGCTATATACTCACTGTATACTATATACTGACTGTATGCTATATACTGACTGTATGCTATATACTCACTGCATGCTATATACTGACTGTATGCTATATACTCACTGCATGCTATATATTGACTGTATGCTATATACTCACTGTATACTGACTGTATGCTATATACTCACTGTATGCTATATACTCACTTTATACTATATACTGACTGTATACTATATACTCACTGCATGCTATATACTCACTGTATACTATATACTCACTGTATGCTATATACTCACTGTATGCTATATACTCACTGTATACTGACTGTATACTATATACTCACTGTATACTGACTGTATACTATATACTGACTGTATGCTATATACTCACTGTATACTGACTGTATACTATATACTCACTGTATACTGACTGTATACTATATACTGACTGTATGCTATATACTCACTGTATACTGACTGTATACTATATACTCACTGTATACTGACTGTATACTATATACTCACTGTATACTGACTGTATACTATATACTCACTGCATGCTATATACTCACTGTATACTATATACTCACTGTATACTATATACTGACTGTATACTATATACTCACTGCATGCTATATACTCACTGTATACTATATACTCACTGCATGCTATATACTCACTGTATACTATATACTCACTGTATACTATATACTCACTGTATACTATATACTCACTGTATGCTATATACTCACTGTATACTGACCCTGCATACTATATACTCACTGTATACTATATACTCACTGTATACTATATACTCACTGTATACTATATACTCACTGCATGCTATATGCTCACTGTATACTATATACTCACTGTATACTATATACTCACTGTATACTATATACTCACTGCATGCTATATGATCACTGTATACTATATACTCACTGTATACTGACCCTGTATGCTATATACTCACTGCATGCTATATACTCACTGTATGCTATATACTCACTGTATGCTATATACTGACTGTATACTATATACTCACTGTATACTATATACTCACTGTATACTATATACTCACTGCATGCTATATGCTCACTGTATACTATATACTCACTGTATACTGACCCTGTATGCTATATACTCACTGCATGCTATATACTCACTGTATGCTATATACTCACTGTATGCTATATACTGACTGTATACTATATACTCACTGTATGCTATATACTCACTGTATGCTATATACTCACTGTATACTGACCCTGTATACTATATACTAACTGTATGCTATATACTCACTTCATGCTATATACTTACTGTGAGGTAAATCCTGGGATATGAAGAGGAATTATGACTAGAAGTCATAATTGCTCTCATCACTCCCTGGCAGTGCCCCCCCCTCCCTGCTTGTTCTCAAATGTCCAGTATCTGTGGAGGTGTCACATCCCACTTACACCTCCAACAGCCATCTCCTCTGATATGGAGATGAGATGATGTGAGGACAATGGACACAGGATGACTCCCTGCCGTCACCCTGTAACAAGAGTTGTATCTCATTAGCAAGGCTTGGAAGTAGCCAGACAGAACGACTCCAGTAAAAAATGGTTCATATCTCGCAAGCCATATCTCCGATAAATATGGCAACCATAAAAATGGTGTTTGCGCAGGCGGACGATGCTGGCACACCCTTTTTATGGAAGGGGGAGCTTGGGAAATACCCCAGGCGTGATATCAGCCATATGGGAACTCGTAGACAGGTCATGAGTCCCCTCGTTCTGTAGCTAAATTCATAACTGTCACAATGAGAGCATTGGCGTCCGCCTACGACGCTCCCAGGCAAAGTTATGGCCAATATCCCCTTTGCTGGATAATTCTGATCCATGCAGGGGGAGTGGCAGTGCTTCCCTGTGAGGTCACTAAGGTAGGAGGGGACCTGGATCTGCCCAGGTTGATAACCCTACTTCGGCCATTTTCCAGGGTTCTTCTCGCTGGGGGCACGTGTAGGAAACATCTGTGGGAAGGATCCTAGAAACCTGGTCTACAGCGCCCCCCTGTGGCCAGACACAACAAGGTAACTGCTGGAACTGTGTATGCCTGTTTGTAACCCATGCTTTGATTGTAACTGTACTCTGACATATGTATATTCTGTAGATTCCCTATTGTATATATTGTAGTTCTAGTGTGCTTTAGGCTGATTAAATTATATAATTAATCTTGGGCTGTTCTGTTATCTCGATCTTGAATCCCACGTCTGTGTGTTCGGCTAATAGTTACCGTGAAGCGGTTGGTGGCAGCGAGTTGTGCCAAGGATTATTGTGGGGAGGCCAGTGAGATTCAGGGAGGTTTTATATATTCCGCCCGCGGAGGTCGGGGGAATATATACCTTACTCTCACCGGGGACCCTTCAATAATCGGCATAAGTAGTATAGCGGCCTCCTTGCTTATTGTCGGGCAATTCCATAATTGGCCTGACTATAAGAGGGGCGCTAGAGAGCGCGTCACGTGCTCTGTCTGTCGGTCGGGAGGTATAAAGGAGGGGTGACCCCCACTTGTTACCCCCCGATTGTGACGTACTGGTAGCCAGCGCGGGGGATTTCTGAGTGACCCCCCCGGTGGTTTGTGACATATTGGTGGCATAGCGGTGGGATCGAGATAATAGTGTGTGTGAGTGTGAGACCCATACTCCCAGACACTAAAGACTGCCTGCAGCAGCTGTGGCTGCTGGGGTCTTCAGACTAGCTCAACACTAGAGTGTCAGAGTGCAGATACTGTAAGGTGTGTGGAGGCATCAGGTGTCAGTTCTGTGTCAGTGACCAAAAGTCTGCAAGAATGGCTGATGGCACCAGGAGCAGAGCTATGCAACTGGCCAATGCTAAGGCAGGAGCCGAAGAGAGGGAGGACGGTGCTGTGGACAGCAATGAGGAGGTTGCCCACGAGTCCTCCAGGAGCTCGACGCCAGAAAACCGTTCTGCCGAGGACATTGCGCAACCTGGCACTGCTGGACAAGATGAGGAGCAGCTCACCCAAGGTTCCTCAACGAGCCAGATGCCAGCCCTCCGCTCTGAAAGGGACAGTGAATCGCCTAGCTCTGCAGCGTGCCGCAGATCACCACGTGCCATTCCACCGAGCCTGGGAGGCTCGGATAGCCTTCTTCAAATGGCTATGGCCCTTCTCCAGGCTGGAGACCAGAAGGGCTACAAGGAACTCCTGGCAGAGCGCAGAGCAGAGCGGCAGGCAGCGCGTGACGCTGAGGCTGCGGAGCGGCACGCAGAGCGTGAGGCTGCGGAGCGAGAGCGGCAGGCAGCGCGTGAAGAGCGAGAGCGACAGGCAGACCGTGACTACCAGCTGCAGCTAGCTCAGCTCCGGCCCTCATCAGCCACATGTGACCTTCGAGACACCAAACTTCCAAAGGTCCGTGTTGAGGACTTCCCAGTGCTGGAGAAGGATGGAGACTTGGACTCTTTCTTGACTGCTTTTGAACGGACTTGCTTGCAGCACCATCTGGACAAGGACCAGTGGGCCAAATACCTGACCCCCCGTTTAAGGGGTAAGGCCCTGGTGTGAGGTAAATCCTGGGATATGAAGAGGAATTATGACTAGAAGTCATAATTGCTCTCATCACTCCCTGGCAGTGCCCCCCTCCCTTCTTGTGCTCAAATGTCCAGCATCTGTGAAGGTGTCACATCCCACTTACACCTCCAACAGCCATCTCCTCTGATATGGAGATGAGATGTTGTGCGGACAATGGACACAGGATGGCTCCCTGCCGTCACCCTGTAACAAGAGTTGTATCTCATTAGCAAGGCTTGGAAGTAGCCAGACAGAACGACTCCAGTAAAAAATGGTTCATATCTCGCAAGCCATATCTCCGATAAATATGGCAACCATAAAAATGGTGTTTGCGCAGGCGGACGATGCTGGCACACCTTTTTTATGGAAGGGGGAGCTTGGGAAATACCCCAGGCGTGATATCAGCCATATGGGAACTCGTAGACAGGTCATGAGTCCCCTCGTTCTGTAGCTAAATTCATAACTGTCACAATGAGAGCATTGGCGTCCGCCTACGACGCTCCCAGGCAAAGTTATGGCCCATATTCCATGTTGTGAATTTGTCCATAACTCCAGCCAGGGGTGGAGCAGTGCTCCCTGTGAGGTCACTAAGGTAGGAGGGGACCTGGATTTGCCCAGGTTGATAACCCTGCTTCGGCCATTTTCCAAGGTTCTTCTCGCTGGGGGCACGTGCAGGAAACATCTGTGGGAGTTCCTAGAAACCTGGTCTACAGCGCCCCCCTGTGGCCAGACGCACAAGGTAACTGCGGGAACTGTGTATGCCTGTTTGTAACCCATGCTTTGATTGTAACTGTACTCTGACATATGTATATTCTGTAGATTCCCTATTGTATATATTGTAGTTTCTAGTGTGCTTTAGGCTGATTAAATTATATAATTAATCTTGGGCTGTTCTGTTATCTCGATCTAGAATCCCACGTCTGTGTGTTCGGCTAATAGTTACCGTAAATCGGTTGGTGGCAGCGAATTGTGCCAAGGATTATTGTGGGGAGGCCAGTGAGATTCGGGGAGATTTTATATATTCCGCCCGCGGAGGTCGGGGGAATATATACCTTACTCTCACCGGGGACCCTGCAATAATCGGCATAAGTAGTATAGCGGCCTCCTTGCTTATTGTCGGGCAATTCCATAATTGGCCGGACTATAAGAGGGGCGCTAGAGAGCGCGTCACGTGCTCTGTCTGTCGGTCGGGAGGTATAAAGGAGGGGTGACACCCCCTTACTACCCCCCGATTGTGACGTACTGGTAGCCAGCGCGGGGGATTTCTGAGTGACCCCCCCGGTGGTTTGTGACATATTGGTGGCAAGCGGTGGGATCGAGATAATAGTGTGTGTGAGTGTGAGACCCATACTCCCAGACACTAAAGACTGCCTGCAGCAGCTGTGGCTGCTGGGGTCTTCAGACCAGCTCAACACTAGAGTGTCAGAGTGCAGATACTGTAAGGTGTGTGGAGGCATCAGGTGTCAGTTCTGTGTCAGTGACCAAAGTCTGCAACAATGGCTGATAGCACCAGGAGCAAAGCCAAAGGAATGGCCGATGCTCAGGCCAGAGACGATGAGGAGGTTGTCCACGAGTCCTCCAGGAGCTCGACGCCAGAAAACAGCTCTGCAGAGGACATTGCACAACCGGGCACGGCTGGACAAGATGAGGAGCAGCTCGCCCAAGGGTCCTCAACGAGCCAGACGCCAGCCCTCCGCTCTGCAATGGACAGTGAAGCACCAGGCTCCGCAGCGGGCCGCAGATCACCACGTGCCATTCCACCGAGCCTGGGAGGCTCGGATAGCCTTCTTCAAATGGCTATGGCCCTTCTCCAGGCTGGAGACCGGGATACCTACGAGATACTCATGGCAGAGCGCAGGGCAGAGCGGCAGGCAGCGCGTGAAGAGCGCCAGGCAGAGCGTGAGGCTGCGGAGCGACGGCAACAGGCAGACCGTGACCACCAGCTGCAGCTAGCTCAGCTCCGGCCCTCATCAGCCACACGTGACCTTCAAGACACCAAACTTCCAAAGGTCCGTGTTGAGGACTTCCCAGTGCTGGAGAAGGATGGAGACTTGGACTCTTTCTTGACTGCTTTTCAACGGACTTGCTTGCAGCACCATCTGGACAAGGACCAGTGGGCCAAATACCTGACCCCCCGTTTAAGGGGTAAGGCCCTGGAAATCCTTGGGGACTTGCCTGCTGAGGCAGATCAGGGCTACGACACCATCAAGCGGGCCCTGATCCAACAGTACAACCTCACCCCGGAGTCCTACCGCAAGAAGTTCCGGAGCCTACAGAAGGGACCAAAGGACTCCTGGGCTGACCACCGGCGGGCACTTGCCCGAGCTGCCGACCACTGGACCCAAGGCCTGCAGCTTTCCACCGGACCGGAGATCCTGGACTTGTTCATCACGGAGCAACTCTTGTGGAACTGCCCTGAGGATCTCCGCCAGTTCATCCGAGACCAGAAGCCAAAGGGGTCCACGGCTACAGCTGCCCTTGCCGATGACTACACCAACAACCGGGCCCCTGAGGCCAGGAGAGCGGCCACCAGCAGCACCTGGAGAGGGGGTAAGATGAATTCTGCGACTGCCCCACCTGCCCCTAGACTGCAGGGGGTGTCCCCCTCAACTCCCCTCTCCAGGCCCGTGGCAGAACCAAGACGGTGCCACCAGTGCAACCTACCTGGACACTTCAAGGCCATGTGCCCTCAGCGTCCCAAGGCCCCGGCTCCGTCCCCGTCCCAAGGGCCGCCCAAGGTGTATTGTGTGGGTGGGGGTGCTGGTAGGTCCCTGGACAGCTTCCAACCTGTCACCGTCGGCCGGTCTGTGACCATAGGACTGCGAGACAGCGCCTCGGAGGTGACTCTGGTGTGGCCTGAGATGGTGTCCCCCCAAGACTTGATCCCTGGAAAAACCCTCGCTGTCTCCGGGATTGGAGGCATTGACCCGGCGCTGCCTGTTGCTGACATTTATGTGGACTGGGGCGCAGGGCGAGGGGTGAGGGAGGTGGGGGTAACTGATCGGATCCCTGCAAACGTGCTACTTGGGACAGATTTGGGGCAAATAACCTCCCAGTTTGGCCCCGCCCCAAAGGCTGAACCTTCAGCCAGTGCTGACGTGCCTCCGGACAATGTTAATGTGTTATCTATGAATGATGTAAGGGAGGAGGGAGTGAACTCTGATATTTCTGCTTGCATAGACACCATAGACACACACTCAGCTGCAGCTGTGACAGGGGAGGGGGTCAGAGGAAGGTGTGACCATGCCTCTACAAGTAACCAGCCTGTGAGCTGGGATCTGTTGCCCTCTGCAGGGATAAGCAGAGAGCAGGGTGCTGCAGGGGGAGGACCAGTGTGTGGGGTGGGGGCTACCACAGCAAATGTGGGGTCCCCAGAGATTTCACAGCGGGGTTCTGCTGCTGCAGAGGGGGAACAGGCAGGTGAGATTGGGGCCGGTCCAGGAGCGGAAGTGCTCCCAGGTAAGATCTCGGTGCAGGGTTCCCCCACAACCGGGGTGTCAGGAAGCCAGGTAGGTCTGCCTGAACCGGCGACTTGGTCAGGAACGGAGGAGGAGCAGGCACGACCCACGGTCGCAGCGGCTGTGGCCGCTGTCACCCGCAGTGGGAGTGCTGGAAGCCAAGGGGCCTCCCGGAGGTCCGATAGCTCTTCCCCTTCTGACCAAGTGGCAGCCGAGTCGGGTGGAGGCCAGGACACAGGTCCCGGGGTACTGACTGAAGATGTGACAGTCTCGTCGATTCTGGCCACATCTAGTCAGGAGTTTCAGGCAGCGTTAGAAGCTGACGACAGCCTGAAAGCTCTAAAGGAGCAGGCGGCACAGCCTCCCTCGGACTCGGACCCGGAGCGAGTGGTCTGGGACCAAGGACGGCTGTACCGGGCCACGGTCCAGCAGGGTTCACCGGAGGCGTGGCCCAGGGACCGACAGTTGGTGGTACCCTATCCGTTCCGGACGGAGTTGTTGCGGATCGCACATGAGATTCCGATGGCCGGACACCTAGGGATCGCTAAGACCAAGGCCAGGTTAAACCAGCATTTCTACTGGCCAAAAATGGGGGCCGATGTGGCTGCCTACTGCCGTTCGTGTGAAACCTGTCAGAGAGTGGGGAAGGCGGGGCCACGCCCTAAAGCCCCACTGGTATCTCTGCCAATCATCGATGAGCCTTTCAGGAGGGTGGCTGTGGATCTGGTCGGCCCGCTGGCCATCCCCAGCAGCTCCGGGAAACGCTTCATACTGACGGTAGTGGACTATGCCACCCGGTACCCAGAAGCAGTGGCCTTGTCGTCCATTCGGGCTGACAAGGTGGCCACCGCATTGCTGGAGATTTTCTCCCGAGTGGGTTTTCCCCAGGAAATGCTCACTGACCGGGGGACCCAATTCATGTCCCAGCTGATGGAGGCCCTCTGTAAGCAAGTCCAGGTGCGACATCTGGTGGCCAGCCCGTACCATCCACAGACTAATGGCCTGTGCGAGCGGTTCAATGGCACCTTAAAGCAGATGCTTAAGATGTTGGTCGACTCCCATGGGCGTGACTGGGAGCGGTATCTCCCACACCTGTTATTTGCTTACCGGGAGGTTCCACAGGCCTCAACAGGATTCTCACCGTTTGAGCTCCTGTACGGGCGACGTGTGCGGGGCCCCCTGGCTCTGGTGAAAGAGGCTTGGGAAGGGGATTTGGCCACCCCTGGAGTGTCGGTTATCGAGTATGTCATGCGCTTCCGGGACAAAATGCAGGCCTTGACGCAACTGGTACACGACAATATGGCTCAAGCCCAGGCCGATCAGAAGCGTTGGTACGACCAGAACGCTTGTGAGAGGACCTACCAAGTGGGTCAAGAGGTGTGGGTACTGGTCCCCGTACCACAGGACAAGCTTCAGGCAGCCTGGGAAGGCCCATACCTCGTGTACCAGCAGCTCAACCCTGTGACGTACCTGGTCACCCTGGACCCTGCCCGTGGAAGGCGGAAGCCCTTCCATGTGAACATGATGAAGGCACATCATGAGCGGGAGGCATGTGCACTCCCTGTGTGCAACCTGCCCGAGGAGGGAGAAGCGGAAACCCTCTTGGATATGCTAGCCCAGGTTAGGGCAGGCGGATCCATTGAGGATGTGGAGGTTGGCCACCAGCTCTTGGAGGACCAACGGTCCCAGCTGTGGGCCACCCTCCTCCCCTTCCGGGGGTTGTTTACCAACCAGCCCGGAAGGACTGACTTGGCTGTCCATCACGTGGACACTGGGGATCATCCCCCGATCCGGCGTTCAGCATATCGGGTCTCCCTGGAGGTGCAGCAACACATGCGCCAGGAGATTGACGAGATGCTGGAGCTGGGGGTGATCCAGGCATCCAACAGCGCTTGGGCCTCGCCTGTAGTCCTCGTCCCTAAGAAGGACCGAACCACTCGGTTCTGCGTGGACTACAGGGGGCTCAATGCTGTCACGGTCGCCGATGCGTACCCAATGCCACGCATCGATGACCTGCTCGATCAGTTGGCCGGGGCTCAGTACCTGACCATCATGGACCTGAGCCGGGGATATTGGCAGATCCCCCTGACTCGCAAGGCCAGGGAACGCTCTGCCTTTATTACCCCATTTGGACTGTACGAGTCCACGGTGATGCCATTCGGGATTAGGAATGCCCCTGCCACTTTCCAGCGGATGGTCAACACCCTGCTCAAGGGACTTGAAGGGTACGCGGCCGCGTACCTGGATGACATTGCCGTCTTCAGTCCCACCTGGGAGGACCACCTAGAGCATCTAGCACAGGTGCTCAGGCGGATCCACCGGGCAGGTTTGACCATCAAGCCGGGAAAGTGTCAGCTGGCCATGAGCGAGGTCCAGTACCTCGGTCACCGGGTAGGTGGGGGAACGCTGAAGCCCGAGCCTGAGAAAGTGGAGGCCATCGCATCCTGGCCCACCCCCAGGACCAAGAAGCAGGTGATGTCCTTCTTGGGGACCGCTGGGTACTATAGGAGGTTTGTTCCACGCTATAGTAGCCTGGCCAAGCCCTTGACGGACCTCACCAAGAAGAAGCTGCCCTCTGCAGTCGATTGGACAATGGACTGCGAGACAGCCTTCCAGGCCCTAAAGGACGCCCTGTCCAGCCCGCCCGTGCTACAGGCAGCCGACTTCACGCAGCCGTTTGTAGTACAGACCGACGCCAGTGACTTCGGCCTCGGTGCGGTGCTCAGCCAGGTGGACTCTGCGAGCCAAGAGCACCCAGTCTTGTACCTGAGCAGGAAGCTGTTACCAAGGGAAGTGGCCTATTCTACAATGGAGAAGGAGTGCCTGGCCATAGTGTGGGCCCTGCAGCGTCTGCAACCCTATCTATACGGGCGCCACTTCATCGTGGAGACGGACCACAATCCCCTCAGCTGGTTGCACACCGTCTCTGGGACGAATGGGCGATTGTTGCGATGGAGCCTTGCGCTCCAGCAATACGACTTCACCATTCGCCACAAAAGGGGCCGTGACCACGGTAACGCAGACGGGCTGTCCCGACAAGGAGAGGTCGCGGACGGGCGCACGGGGGAACACCGGAGTGTGCTGCCCCCTAGCGCCCTCAAAAGGGGGGAGGTGTGAGGTAAATCCTGGGATATGAAGAGGAATTATGACTAGAAGTCATAATTGCTCTCATCACTCCCTGGCAGTGCCCCCCTCCCTTCTTGTGCTCAAATGTCCAGCATCTGTGAAGGTGTCACATCCCACTTACACCTCCAACAGCCATCTCCTCTGATATGGAGATGAGATGTTGTGCGGACAATGGACACAGGATGGCTCCCTGCCGTCACCCTGTAACAAGAGTTGTATCTCATTAGCAAGGCTTGGAAGTAGCCAGACAGAACGACTCCAGTAAAAAATGGTTCATATCTCGCAAGCCATATCTCCGATAAATATGGCAACCATAAAAATGGTGTTTGCGCAGGCGGACGATGCTGGCACACCTTTTTTATGGAAGGGGGAGCTTGGGAAATACCCCAGGCGTGATATCAGCCATATGGGAACTCGTAGACAGGTCATGAGTCCCCTCGTTCTGTAGCTAAATTCATAACTGTCACAATGAGAGCATTGGCGTCCGCCTACGACGCTCCCAGGCAAAGTTATGGCCCATATTCCATGTTGTGAATTTGTCCATAACTCCAGCCAGGGGTGGAGCAGTGCTCCCTGTGAGGTCACTAAGGTAGGAGGGGACCTGGATTTGCCCAGGTTGATAACCCTGCTTCGGCCATTTTCCAAGGTTCTTCTCGCTGGGGGCACGTGCAGGAAACATCTGTGGGAGTTCCTAGAAACCTGGTCTACAGCGCCCCCCTGTGGCCAGACGCACAAGGTAACTGATTGAATTTGCATACCTGTTTGTAAACCATGCTTTATCTGTAACTGTACTCTGACATATGTATATTCTGTAGATTCCCTATTGTATATATTGTAGTTTCTAGTGTGCTTTAGGCTGATTAAATTATATAATTAATCTTGGGCTGTTCTGTTATCTCGATCTAGAATCCCACGTCTGTGTGTTCGGCTAATAGCTACCGTAAATCGGTTGGTGGCAGCGAATTGTGCCAAGGATTATTGTGGGGAGGCCAGTGAGATTCGGGGAGATTTTATATATTCCGCCCGCGGAGGTCGGGGGAATATATACCTTACTCTCACCGGGGACCCTGCAATAATCGGCATAAGTAGTATAGCGGCCTCCTTGCTTATTGTCGGGCAATTCCATAATTGGCCGGACTATAAGAGGGGCGCTAGAGAGCGCGTCACGTGCTCTGTCTGTCGGTCGGGAGGTATAAAGGAGGGGTGACACCCCCTTACTACCCCCCGATTGTGACGTACTGGTAGCCAGCGCGGGGGATTTCTGAGTGACCCCCCCGGTGGTTTGTGACACCTGGATATCCTTGGGGACTTGCCTGCTGAGGCAGATCAGGGCTACGACACCATCAAGCGGGCCCTGATCCAACAGTACAACCTCACTCCAGAGTCCTACCGCAAGAAGTTCCGGAGCCTACAGAAGGGACCAAAGGACTCCTGGGCTGACCACCGGCGGGCACTTGCCCGAGCTGCCGACCACTGGACCCAAGGCCTGCAGCTTTCCACCGGACCGGAGATCCTGGACTTGTTCATCACGGAGCAACTCTTGTGGAACTGCCCTGAGGATCTCCGCCAGTTCATCCGAGACCAGAAGCCAAAGGGGTCCACGGCTACAGCTGCCCTTGCCGATGACTACACCAACAACCGGGCCCCTGAGGCCAGGAGAGCGGCCACCAGCAGCACCTGGAGAGGGGGTAAGATGAATTCTGCGACTGCCCCACCTGCCCCTAGACTGCAGGGGGTGTCCCCCTCAACTCCCCTCTCCAGGCCCGTGGCGGAACCAAGACGGTGCCACCAGTGCAACCTACCTGGACACTTCAAGGCCATGTGCCCTCAGCGTCCCAAGGCCCCGGCTCCGTCCCCGTCCCAAGGGCCGCCCAAGGTGTATTGTGTGGGTGGGGGTGGTGGTAGGTCCCTGGACAGCTTCCAACCTGTCACCGTCGGCCGGTCTGTGACCATAGGACTGCGAGACAGCGCCTCGGAGGTGACTCTGGTGCGGCCTGAGATGGTGTCCCCCCAAGACTTGATCCCTGGAAAAACCCTCGCTGTCTCCGGGATTGGAGGCACTGACCCGGCGCTGCCTGTTGCTGACATTTATGTGGACTGGGGCGCAGGGCGGGGGGTGAGGGAGGTGGGGGTAACTGATCGGATCCCTGCAAACGTGCTACTTGGGACAGATTTGGGGCAGATAACCTCCCAGTTTGGGCCCCAACCAAGGGCTGAACCTTCAGCCAGTACTGACATGCCTCCGGACAATGTTAATGTGTTATCTATGAATGATGTAAGGGAGGAGGGAGTGAACTCTGATATTTCTGCTTGCATAGACACCATAGACACACACTCAGCTGCAGCTGTGACAGGGGAGGGGGTCAGAGGAAGGTGTGACAATGCCTCTACAAGTAACCAGCCTGTGAGCTGGGATCTGCTGCCCTCTGCAGGGATAAGCAGAGAGCAGGGTGCTGCAGGGGGAGGACCAGTGTGTGGGGTGGGGGCTACCACAGCAAATGTGGGGTCCCCAGAGATTTCACAGCGGGGTTCTGTTGCTGCAGGAGGGGAACAGGCAGGTGAGATTGGGGCCGGTCCAGGAGCGGAAGTGCTCCCAGGTAAGATCTCGGTGCATGGTTCCCCCACAACCGGGGTGTCAGGAAGCCAGGTAGGTCTGCCTGAACCGGCGACTTGGTCAGGAACGGAGGAGGAGCAGGCACGACCCACGGTCGCAGCGGCTGTGGCCGCTGTCACCCGCAGTGGGAGTGCTGGAAGCCAAGGGGCCTCCCGGAGGTCCGATAGCTCTTCCCCTTCTGACCAAGTGGCAGCCGAGTCAGGTGGAGGCCAGGACACAGGTCCCGGGGTACTGACCGAAGATGTGACAGTCTCGTCGATTCTGGCCACATCTGGTCAGGGGTTTCAGGCAGCGTTAGAAGCTGACGACAGCCTGAAAGCTCTAAAGGAGCAGGCGGCACAGCCTCCCTCGGACTCGGACCCGGAGCGAGTGGTCTGGGACCAAGGACGGCTGTACCGGGCCACGGTCCAGCAGGGTTCACCGGAGGCGTGGCCCAGGGACCGACAGTTGGTGGTACCCTATCCGTTCCGGACGGAGTTGTTGCGGATCGCACATGAGATTCCGATGGCCGGACACCTAGGGATCGCTAAGACCAAGGCCAGGTTAAACCAGCATTTCTACTGGCCAAAAATGGGGGCCGATGTGGCTGCCTACTGCCGTTCGTGTGAAACCTGTCAGAGAGTGGGGAAGGCGGGGCCACACCCCAAAGCCCCACTAGTATCTCTGCCAATCATCGATGAGCCTTTCAGGAGGGTGGCTGTGGATCTGGTCGGCCCGCTGGCCATCCCCAGCAGCTCCGGGAAACGCTTCATACTGACGGTAGTTGACTATGCCACCCGGTACCCAGAAGCAGTGGCCTTGTCGTCCATTCGGGCTGACAAGGTGGCCACCGCATTGCTGGAGATTTTCTCCCGAGTGGGTTTTCCCCAGGAAATGCTCACCGACCGGGGGACCCAATTCATGTCCCAGCTGATGGAGACCCTCTGTAAGCAAGTCCAGGTGCGACATCTGGTGGCCAGCCCGTACCATCCACAGACTAATGGCCTGTGCGAGCGGTTCAATGGCACCTTAAAGCAGATGCTTAAGATGTTGGTCGACTCCCATGGGCGTGACTGGGAGCGGTATCTCCCACACCTGTTATTTGCTTACCGGGAGGTTCCACAGGCCTCAACAGGATTCTCACCGTTTGAGCTCCTGTACGGGCGACGTGTGCGGGGCCCCCTGGCTCTGGTGAAAGAGGCTTGGGAAGGGGATTTGGCCACCCCTGGAGTGTCGGTCATCGAGTATGTCATGCGCTTCCGGGACAAAATGCAGGCCTTGACGCAACTGGTACACGACAATATGGCTCAAGCCCAGGCCGATCAGAAGCGTTGGTACGACCAGAACGCTTGTGAGAGGACCTACCAAGTGGGTCAAAAGGTGTGGGTACTGGTCCCCGTACCACAGGACAAGCTTCAGGCAGCCTGGGAAGGCCCATACCTCGTGTACCAGCAGCTCAACCCTGTAACGTACCTGGTCACCCTGGACCCTGCCCGTGGAAGGCGGAAGCCCTTCCATGTGAACATGATGAAGGCACATCATGAGCGGGAGGCATGTGCGCTCCCCGTGTGCAACCTGCCCGAGGAGGGAGAAGCGGAAACCCTCTTGGATATGCTAGCCCAGGTTAGGGCAGGCGGATCCATTGAGGATGTGGAGGTTGGCCACCAGCTCTTGGAGGACCAACGGTCCCAGCTGTGGGCCACCCTACACCCCTTCCGGGGGTTGTTTACCAACCAGCCCGGAAGGACTGACTTGGCTGTCCATCACGTGGACACTGGGGATCATCCCCCGATCCGGCGTTCAGCATATCGGGTCTCCCTGGAGGTGCAGCAACACATGCGCCAGGAGATTGACGAGATGCTGAAGCTGGGGGTGATCCAGGCATCCAACAGCGCTTGGGCCTCGCCTGTAGTCCTCGTCCCTAAGAAGGACCGAACCACTCGGTTCTGCGTGGACTACAGGGGGCTCAATGCGGTCACGGTCGCCGATGCGTACCCAATGCCACGCATCGATGACCTGCTCGATCAGTTGGCCGGGGCTCAGTACCTGACCATCATGGATCTGAGCCGGGGATATTGGCAGATCCCCCTGACTCGCAAGGCCAGGGAACGCTCTGCCTTTATTACCCCATTTGGACTGTACGAGTCCACGGTGATGCCATTCGGGATGAGGAATGCCCCTGCCACTTTCCAGCGGATGGTCAACACCCTGCTCAAGGGACTTGAAGGGTACGCGGCCGCGTACCTGGATGACATTGCCGTCTTCAGTCCCACCTGGGAGGACCACCTAGAGCATCTAGCACAGGTGCTCAGGCGGATCCACCGGGCAGGTTTGACCATCAAGCCGGGAAAGTGTCAGCTGGCCATGAGCGAGGTCCAGTACCTCGGTCACCGGGTAGGTGGGGGAACGCTGAAGCCCGAGCCTGAGAAAGTGGAGGCCATCGCATCCTGGCCCACCCCCAGGACCAAGAAGCAGGTGATGTCCTTCTTGGGGACCGCTGGGTACTATAGGAGGTTTGTTCCATGCTATAGTAGCCTGGCAAAGCCCTTGACGGACCTCACCAAGAAGAAGCTGCCCTCTGCAGTCGATTGGACAGTGGACTGCGAGACAGCCTTCCGGGCCCTAAAGGACGCCCTGTCCAGCCCGCCCGTGCTACAGGCAGCCGACTTCACGCGGCCGTTTGTAGTACAGACCGACGCCAGTGACTTCGGCCTCGGTGCGGTGCTCAGCCAGGTGGACTCTGCGAGCCAAGAGCACCCAGTCTTGTACCTGAGCAGGAAGCTGTTACCAAGGGAAGTGGCCTATTCTACAATGGAGAAGGAGTGCCTGGCCATAGTGTGGGCCCTGCAGCGTCTGCAACCCTATCTATACGGGCGCCACTTCATCGTGGAGACGGACCACAATCCCCTCAGCTGGTTGCACACCGTCTCTGGGACGAATGGGCGATTGTTGCGATGGAGCCTTGCGCTCCAGCAATACGACTTCACCATTCGCCACAAAAGGGGCCGTGACCACGGTAACGCAGACGGGCTGTCCCGACAAGGAGAGGTCGCGGACGGGCGCACGGAGGAACACCGGAGTGTGCTGCCCCCTAGCGCCCTCAAAAGGGGGGAGGTGTGAGGTAAATCCTGGGATATGAAGAGGAATTATGACTAGAAGTCATAATTGCTCTCATCACTCCCTGGCAGTGCCCCCCCCTCCCTGCTTGTTCTCAAATGTCCAGCATCTGTGGAGGTGTCACATCCCACTTACACCTCCAACAGCCATCTCCTCTGATATGGAGATGAGATGATGTGAGGACAATGGACACAGGATGACTCCCTGCCGTCCCCCTGTAACAAGAGTTGTATCTCATTAGCAAGGCTTGGAAGTAGCCAGACAGAACGACTCCAGTAAAAAATGGTTCATATCTCGCAAGCCATATTTCCGATAAATATGGCAACCATAAAAATGGTGTCTCCGCATGTGGACGATGCCGGCACACCCTTTTTATGGGAGCAGGACATTGGGAAATGCCCCAGGCGTGATATCAGCCAATGGGGAACTGGCAGACAGGTCATGAGTCCCCTCGTTCTGTAGCTAAATTCATAACTGTCACAATGAGAGCATTGGCGTCCGCCTACGACGCTCCCAGGCAAAGTTATGGCCAATATCCCCTTTGCTGGATAATTCTGATCCATGCAGGGGGAGTGGCAGTGCTTCCCTGTGAGGTCACTAAGGTAGGAGGGGACCTGGATCTGCCCAGGTTGATAACCCTACTTCGGCCATTTTCCAGTGTTCTTCTGCTCGGGGGCCTGGTTGGGAAAGACCTGTGAGGGAGTTCCTGGAAACCTGGTCTACAGCGCCCCCCTGTGGCCAGACGCAACAAGGTAACTGCTGGAACTGTGTATGCCTGTTTGTAACCCATGCTTTGATTGTAACTGTACTCTGACATATGTATATTCTGTAGATTCCCTATTGTATATATTGTAGTTTCTAGTGTGCTTTAGGCTGATTAAATTATATAATTAATCTTGGGCTGTTCTGTTATCTCGATCTTGAATCCCACGTCTGTGTGTTCGGCTAATAGTTACCGTAAATCGGTTGGTGGCAGCGAGTTGTGCCAAGGATTATTGTGGGGAGGCCAGTGAGATTCAGGGAGGTTTTATATATTCCGCCCGCGGAGGTCGGGGGAATATATACCCTACTCTCACCGGGGACCCTTCAATAATCGGCATAAGTAGTATAGCGGCCTCCTTGCTTATTGTCGGGCAATTCCATAATTGGCCTGACTATAAGAGGGGCGCTAGAGAGCGCATCACGTGCTCTGTCTGTCGGTCGGGAGGTATAAAGGAGGGGTGACCCCCACTTGTTACCCCCCGATTGTGACGTACTGGTAGCCAGCGCGGGGGATTTCTGAGTGACCCCCCCGGTGGTTTGTGACACTTACTGTATACTGACCCTGTATACTATATACTCACTATATACTATATACTCACGGTATACTGACCCTGCATACTATATACTCACTGTATACTATATACTCACTGTATGCTATATGCTCACTGTATACTGACCCTGTATACTATATACTCACTGTATGCTATATACTCACTGTATACTATATACTCACTGCATGCTATATACTGACTGTATACTATATACTCACTGCATGCTATATACTCACTGTATACTATATACTCACTGCATGCTATATACTCACTGTATACTATATACTCACTGTATACTATATACTCACTGTATACTATAACATACACAAAGAAAAGAAGCGATCAGACTTCCAATACCAATGATAAATATTTATTGTGAGCATATATATAAGGCACAGTGACAAGCATACAAGAGGTGCTCAATCCGGTGAAACCATAATGGATTATTGGGAAGGAAAGGAAAGATAATAGCAAACCCCCAATCCATATCACAATGGTTACTCAGAACCTAATGTGGTAGTATATACTCCGGGAGTGCTCAATAAATAAACATCCATATCACACTGGTTACTATGAACCTAATGTGCCAGTTAGAACTCCAGGAGTATACCATTATCAAACCTCCCATGTGAGATGTTACCACAATTGGACACAATGGTAGTATAAGCGTAGTCTTAACTTACCAGGGAGTATCTCACAGGTCACACCGGATGGCACCCCACCCGACGAACGTCCGTTTCGGCGGATGCCTACGTCAGGGGTGGTGTCATGCCAGAATTTGTGCGTGTGTTAAAAAGGCCCGCAAACCAATCGGATGTGCCGTGTATCTCTGTGACGCAGGCGAGCCGAGAGCAGCTGATCATCCACTTCCGCCGCCGCGTCAAGGGCTAAGCTCCGCCCACCAGATCAAGGACCGTCACATGATCGGACAGGTAGAGCCGCCCCTCGAGACACGACCGAGGAAGGGAGGAACATGACAGCGCTGGGCGCGCATGCGTCTGAGTAATCACAGCGATACTTAGTGGATCTAGCATGTAAACCGCAAACAGTGTATACACAATGCAATTGTATTCAATAATAATATTAAACATAGCATAAGAGTATTGTTATAGGCCTAGAACAATATTAGTGACAACTGTCACTAATGTCACAGACTCTTAAAATGAATATTAATAATATATTATAACACAATGCAGAAAAGATCACAATGGTACAACGCTGTGTAGTCCATATCGCAGAGATTTTTTGCCGATGGAAGAGAAAGAGGTCGCATGTCATATAGGCAATAGATTGGAAGTCCATGAAGATAAATTCCAAGTCGGGCAAAAAACTAAAATAATAATCAAAATTGAAAAAAGTTAAAAACACATAAAAAACACATAAAAAAGACATGACGTAGAAAGTGATCATAGAAAAGCAGAGAAACCACTATTTTCATTTAAACCCATAGGTTGTAGGGTTTTTAAAAGCCAAATCCACTTGGCCTCAAGACGCGCCAAATTAGCACCAACTCTCCCTCCTCTAATGTTAGTCTCGATGGAATCAATGCCGCGAAATCTCAAAAGGGTCCCATCGGACTGATGATGTGACTTAAAATGTTTGGGCAACGTTTTAAGATTGGAGATGCCCACTTCACTTGTCGCGGAATTGATTCCATTGACATGTTCCCTAATCCGAATTTTGAATGGGCGTGTGGTCAAACCAACATATATCTTCTGGCAAGGGCAAACCGCATAGTACACAACCGCACAGGTAGTGCAAGTGATGGATTTTTTTATCTTAAAGGTTTTTGTCCCTGATGAATCGACAAAGTGATCATGTCGGTCCATATTAGCACAAGCCAAACAATGTCCACAGGGTCTGGAACCAGACGGTCGTTTCCCAACATCAAGGAAAGATGAAATGGATTCCTGAGTTTCATAGTGACTTGTTACCAAAAGATCGCGTAAATTTTGAGATCTTCGAATAGAGATAAGTGGTCTATCAGGTAAAATTTTTGACAGTACCGGGTCCGTCAACAAGATAGGCCATGCCTTCTCTAGACATTTTCTCATATGGGGAAATCTAGAATGGTACGTGGTCACAAACCTGAGTGGTTCCGGACCCAGGGATTTTTTAGGGGTATATAGGAGGGTGTCTCTGGACGCATGTTTTGCTTTGTTATAGGCACGTTTGATAGAACGCCTACTATATCCACGTTCCAAGAACCTGTTTTTTAGTTTAGTTTGCCCCCTCCTATGCCAACCTGTTCCTGGGGCTGTGGGAGAGGGACCTCCCCCTGCCGGATCTTGAGTCGTCAATGGGCCGTGTCCTTCTCTGGACACGGTACATTGACGACATTTTCTTGATCTGGCGGGGGTCGGAGGGTCAACTAAATGAGTTTATGGGGACACTCAACATCAACGACAAGAGTATTAAGATCACATATCAATTCAGTGCTAAATCTTTGGATTTTTTGGATGTTGCAGTCCGGAGAGACGATCAAAATATTGTACAAACTGATATATTTAGAAAGGCCACATCATGTAATATGTTGCTCCATGCCTCTTCTGCTCATCCTCGATACATGATTGACTCGGTTCCGACCGGACAATTCCTTCGGCTGCGAAGGATTTGTTCGGTTGATTCCGACTTTAATTATCGTGCACAGGAACTAAAAAACAGGTTCTTGGAACGTGGATATAGTAGGCGTTCTATCAAACGTGCCTATAACAAAGCAAAACATGCGTCCAGAGACACCCTCCTATATACCCCTAAAAAATCCCTGGGTCCGGAACCACTCAGGTTTGTGACCACGTACCATTCTAGATTTCCCCATATGAGAAAATGTCTAGAGAAGGCATGGCCTATCTTGTTGACGGACCCGGTACTGTCAAAAATTTTACCTGATAGACCACTTATCTCTATTCGAAGATCTCAAAATTTACGCGATCTTTTGGTAACAAGTCACTATGAAACTCAGGAATCCATTTCATCTTTCCTTGATGTTGGGAAACGACCGTCTGGTTCCAGACCCTGTGGACATTGTTTGGCTTGTGCTAATATGGACCGACATGATCACTTTGTCGATTCATCAGGGACAAAAACCTTTAAGATAAAAAAATCCATCACTTGCACTACCTGTGCGGTTGTGTACTATGCGGTTTGCCCTTGCCAGAAGATATATGTTGGTTTGACCACACGCCCATTCAAAATTCGGATTAGGGAACATGTCAATGGAATCAATTCCGCGACAAGTGAAGTGGGCATCTCCAATCTTAAAACGTTGCCCAAACATTTTAAGTCACATCATCAGTCCGATGGGACCCTTTTGAGATTTCGCGGCATTGATTCCATCGAGACTAACATTAGAGGAGGGAGAGTTGGTGCTAATTTGGCGCGTCTTGAGGCCAAGTGGATTTGGCTTTTAAAAACCCTACAACCTATGGGTTTAAATGAAAATAGTGGTTTCTCTGCTTTTCTATGATCACTTTCTACGTCATGTCTTTTTTATGTGTTTTTTATGTGTTTTTAACTTTTTTCAATTTTGATTATTATTTTAGTTTTTTGCCCGACTTGGAATTTATCTTCATGGACTTCCAATCTATTGCCTATATGACATGCGACCTCTTTCTCTTCCATCGGCAAAAAATCTCTGCGATATGGACTACACAGCGTTGTACCATTGTGATCTTTTCTGCATTGTGTTATAATATATTATTAATATTCATTTTAAGAGTCTGTGACATTAGTGACAGTTGTCACTAATATTGTTCTAGGCCTATAACAATACTCTTATGCTATGTTTAATATTATTATTGAATACAATTGCATTGTGTATACACTGTTTGCGGTTTACATGCTAGATCCACTAAGTATCGCTGTGATTACTCAGACGCATGCGCGCCCAGCGCTGTCATGTTCCTCCCTTCCTCGGTCGTGTCTCGAGGGGCGGCTCTACCTGTCCGATCATGTGACGGTCCTTGATCTGGTGGGCGGAGCTTAGCCCTTGACGCGGCGGCGGAAGTGGATGATCAGCTGCTCTCGGCTCGCCTGCGTCACAGAGATACACGGCACATCCGATTGGTTTGCGGGCCTTTTTAACACACGCACAAATTCTGGCATGACACCACCCCTGACGTAGGCATCCGCCGAAACGGACGTTCGTCGGGTGGGGTGCCATCCGGTGTGACCTGTGAGATACTCCCTGGTAAGTTAAGACTACGCTTATACTACCATTGTGTCCAATTGTGGTAACATCTCACATGGGAGGTTTGATAATGGTATACTCCTGGAGTTCTAACTGGCACATTAGGTTCATAGTAACCAGTGTGATATGGATGTTTATTTATTGAGCACTCCCGGAGTATATACTACCACATTAGGTTCTGAGTAACCATTGTGATATGGATTGGGGGTTTGCTATTATCTTTCCTTTCCTTCCCAATAATCCATTATGGTTTCACCGGATTGAGCACCTCTTGTATGCTTGTCACTGTGCCTTATATATATGCTCACAATAAATATTTATCATTGGTATTGGAAGTCTGATCGCTTCTTTTCTTTGTGTATGTTGTTGGCTGGCGATTTTTCCATGGTCCTATTATCTCATACACCATGTCACTGATATAAATTGTGGTGTAATTGGGTTTATCATGGTGGTGTATTTGTTGGAAAGTAATCTCTTCACTGTATACTATATACTCACTGTATACTGACCCTGCATACTATATACTCACTGTATACTATATACTCACTGTATACTGACCCTGCATACTATATACTCACTGTATACTATATACTCACTGTATACTGACCCTGCATACTATATACTCACTGTATGCTATATACTCACTGTATACTGACCCTGCATACTATATACTCACTGTATACTATATACTCACTGTATACTATATACTCACTGCATGCTATATGCTCACTGTATACTATATACTCACTGTATACTATATACTCACTGTATGCTATATACTCACTGCATGCTATATACTCACTGCATGCTATATACTCACTGTATACTATATACTCACTGTATACTATATACTCACTGTATACTATATACTCACTGCATGCTATATGCTCACTGTATACTATATACTCACTGTATACTATATACTCACTGTATACTATATACTCACTGCATGCTATATGCTCACTGTATACTATATACTCACTGTATACTGACCCTGTATGCTATATACTCACTGCATGCTATATGCTCACTGTATACTATATACTCACTGCATACTATATACTCACTGTATACTATATACTCACTGCATGCTATATGCTCACTGTATACTATATACTCACTGTATACTATATACTCACTGTATACTATATACTCACTATATGCTATATACTCACTGTATACTGACCCTGCATACTATATACTCACTGTATACTATATACTCACTGTATACTATATACTCACTGCATGCTATATGCTCACTGTATACTATATACTCACTGTATACTATATACTCACTGTATGCTATATACTCACTGCATGCTATATACTCACTGCATGCTATATACTCACTGTATACTATATACTCACTGTATACTATATACTCACTGTATACTATATACTCACTGCATGCTATATGCTCACTGTATACTATATACTCACTGTATACTATATACTCACTGTATACTATATACTCACTGCATGCTATATGCTCACTGTATACTATATACTCACTGTATACTGACCCTGTATGCTATATACTCACTGCATGCTATATGCTCACTGTATACTATATACTCACTGCATACTATATACTCACTGTATACTATATACTCACTGCATGCTATATGCTCACTGTATACTATATACTCACTGTATACTATATACTCACTGTATACTATATACTCACTATATGCTATATACTCACTGTATACTGACCCTGCATACTATATACTCACTGTATACTATATACTCACTGTATACTATATACTCACTGCATGCTATATGCTCACTGTATACTATATACTCACTGTATACTATATACTCACTGTATACTATATACTCACTGCATGCTATATGCTCACTGTATACTATATACTCACTGTATACTGACCCTGTATACTATATACTCACT